>NW_028281010.1:0-300000 GCF_059751285.1 Brachycentrus maculatus
CTAACCTAACCTATCCTAACCTAACCTAACCTAACCTAACCTAACCTAACCTAACCTAACCTAACCTAACTAACCTAACCTAACCTAACATTACTAACCTAACCTAACCTAACCTAACCTAACCTAACCTAACCTAACCTAACCTAACCTAACCTAACCTAACCTAACCTAACCTAACCTAACCTAACCTAACCTAACCTAACCTAACCTAACCTAACCTAACCTAACCTAACCTAACCTAACCTAACCTAACCTAACCTAACCTAACCTAACCTAACCTAACCTAACCTAACCTAACCTAACCTAACCTAACCTAAACCTAACCTAACCTAACCTAACCTAACCTAACCTAACCTAACCTAACCTAACCTAACCTAACCTAACCTAACCTAACCTAACCTAACCTAACCTAACCTAACCTAACCTAACCTAACCTAACCTAACCTAACCTAACCTAACCTAACCTAACCTAACCTAACCTAACCTAACCTAACCTAACCTAACCTAACCTAACCTAACCTAACCTAACCTAACCTAACCTAACCTAACCTAACCTAACCTAACCTAACCTAACCTAACCTAACCTAACCTAACCTAACCTAACCTAACCTAACCTAACCTAACCTAACCTAACCTAACCTAACCTAACCTAACCTAACCTAACCTAACCTAACCTAACCTAACCTAACCTAACCTAACCTAACCTAACCTAACCTAACCTAACCTAACCTAACCTAACCTAACCTAACCTAACCTAACCTAACCTAACCTAACCTAACCTAACCTAACCTAACCTAACCTAACCTAACCTAACCTAACCTAACCTAACCTAACCTAACCTAACCTAACCTAACCTAACCTAACCTAACCTAACCTAACCTAACCTAACCTAACCTAACCTAACCTAACCTAACCTAACCTAACCTAACCTAACCTAACCTAACCTAACCTAACCTCACCTAACCTAACCTAACCTAACCTAACCTAACCTAACCTAAACTTTTGATCTTCAAAGTTCATCTTTGAAATTTTACGATCAAAGAAAAATGATAAAGGTCAAAGGAAATTGTCAAAGGTCAAAGAAAAAAAAAAAAAAAAAAAAATGTCGAAAGGTCAAAGAAAAATGTCGAAAGGTCAAAGAAAAATGTCGAAGGTCAAAGAAAAATGTCAAGGGTCAAAGGAAAATGTCAAAAGTCAAAGAAAAATGTCAAAGGTCAAAGAAAAATGTCAAGGGTCAAAGGAAAATGTCAAAGGTCAAAGAAAAATGTCAAAAGTCAAAGAAAAATGTCAAAAGTCAAAGAAAAATGTCGAAGGTCAAAGAAAAATGTCAAGGGTCAAAGGAAAATGTCAAAGGTCAAAGAAAAATGTCAAAGGTCAAAGAAAAATGTCAAAAGTCAAAGAAAAATGTCGAAGGTCAAAGAAAAATGTCAAGGGTCAAAGAAAAATGTCAAAGGTCAAAGAAAAATGTCAAAGTTCAAAGGAAAATGTCAAAGGTCAAAGAAAAATGTCAAAGGTCAAAGAAAAATGTCAAAAGTCAAAGAAAAATGTCGAAGGTCAAAGAAAAATGTCAAAGGTCAAAGAAAAATGTCGAAGGTCAAAGAAAAATGTCAAGGGTCAAAGAAAAATATCAAAGGTCAAAGAAAAATGTCAAAATTCAAAGGAAAATGTCAAAGGTCAAAGTTCAAAGTTCAAAGTTCAAAGGAAATTATCAAAGGTCAAAGGTCAAAGTGCCAAGAACAAAGGGCAAAGTGCGAAAATCAAAGTGCAAATATCAAAAAACAAAGATTAAAAATTCTGAGTTAAAATGTTTCGCCTTTGCGAATGCCAAAAAAGGTTAAATTAAATTATTTTCATAAGAAGAACGTAAGTAAACACGAAATTTGTCAATAATCAAACAGAAAATATAAATAAATAAACAGCAAGAAGAAACTCAACAAAACTCTTATCTTGTACGCAAAGTAGAATAAAATAAACTAAATTAAGTAGCGAAAAATGAACGAAGAACAAAAAAAATTAAATGAATTAAACATACCATTTTCTTCATATTTTGTCACCTGTAGACGAATAGTCGCAAACTCCGCATCGATGCATGGGTAGAAGAAATCTGCTTTCCGCTTTCTACTGGTAGACAGGTGGCGGTAGTGTGCCTGAAATGAACAAGTGAGAAGAATTCATTATTTTTTACTATTGTCGTTGATCGAAAAACATATGATTTTATAGTCTATGGAGGAATATGCGTGTGTGATTGGAGGACTCGAAGAGGCGAGGGAGAAGGAAAGTAGAAGACTTGTCCTGTAAGGGGAAACGTCAGGGACTTAAAAAAAAAAAAAAAAAAAAAAAAAAAAAAACGCATAAACCGTTGTCATTGTCTTTGTGATGCAGCTGTTGCTGTTGCTGTGATTGTTGTTTAATTAATTTGTACGTGTATTTATGATATGTTATTTATGCGTGTAGGCTTGATGATATTTTTATTGCTTTCGTCGTTAGCGAATAAAGAGGTAAATGATATGATGATTCATTTTATCAAGCACCCGATAATGGATGTATATACGTACATGTACGTAATAGACGCCATCGTATATACGTTATATCCATATGATAGGTACATAAATCGAAATGAATGAACTTAAATTGCATGTTGCTTTGACCTTTTTGCACGTTCGTCCTTATAACAATCATAATTGATTGTTATAAGGACGAACCTGCAAAAAGGTCAAAGCAACATGCAAAATTTACAAACACGCAAAATTTACTTGCCATTTTTAGTAATACTTGTTTTACTCAGGATCGTTTTGCTGCTGACTTCATTTGTGTTTATCGAATGTCACTGACAGCTCCTTTTGACGCGTTGTTTTCTCAGTGTAAAAGTTTCTAAAAGATTAAAAGTTTTGTTAATATATTATATATTGTATAAAAAAGGAAGAAACGGTTTCTAACATTAATTCATTATTGATCCGTCGTCTCGATAGTCGTTGTCATTATTTCCAATCAACTTGAACGTTTCAGAAAACGATAACCTCAAAACTCCCAAAGAAAAATTGTTTCCACAGAAAAATACCTTTCTCGATTATATATTATCCTCGCAACTCTGTTCCGTTGTTCCCGTGAACACTGTGTTTTCTCTTACGTTTCCTTTCGGAGTAATTTCCAGAGTGATTACAGTCATGTTCGAAATTTTTATATTCGTCAAATCTCTCTGAACAATCCACCGATCCCCATCGTTTATAAACCCAACATGAGTTCTGCTGGGATAACCATAACGTGACATGTCCACGTCTACGTGTGAAAGTGTGTGTTCATTTTCAATTTCGTGGATTTGCACGTACATGCACGTGTTAATTCACGTGTAATCGCAGATGTAATTGCACGTGTACTTGCACGTGTAATTGAACATGTAATTTCACGTGTAAAAGCACGAGGAATTACACGAGTAATTACACGTGTAATTTCACATGTAAAACCACGAGTAATAACACGTATAATTGCACGTGTAATTTCACGTGTAATTGCACGTAATGACACGTGTAATTGTACGTGTAATCGCACGAGTAATCGCACATGTAATTTCACGTGTAATTTTACGTGTAATCGCACTCACTGACAGTTCCGTTTGACATTTTAACTATGACCTTTGACCTTTAAACTAAGACATTTGAACTTTGACCTTTGCCCTTAAAATTAATACATTTTTACTTTGTCCTTTGAAATTAGACATTTGAACTTTCACCTTTGAACTTAGACATTTGAACTTTGAACTGAGTCATTTGAACTTTGAACTTAAAGACATTTGAATTTTGACCTTTGATCTTTGACCTTTGAACTTTGACTTTTGCGCTCTGACTTTTGAACTTGACATTTGATATTAGACATTTTGACTTTGACCTTTGAACTTTCACCTTTGACCTTTGATATAAAGAATAAGAAGAAATGAAGATGAAGACGGAGATGGAGATGAAGATAGAGATGGAAGATGATATGATGAATAAGATGAAATGAAGATGAAGACGAAGACGGAGATGAAGACGGAGATGGAGAAGAACACGGAAATGAAAACGGAGATGATGACGGAGATGAACACGGAGATGAACACGGAGATGAACACGGAAATGAAGACGAAGATGAAGACGAAGATGGATATGAACACGGAGATGAAGATAGAGATGAACACGGAGATGAAGACGAAGATGAAGACGGAGATGAAGACGGAGATGAACACGGAGATGAAGATGTAGATGAAGACGGAGATGATGACGGAGATGAAAACGGAGTGAACACGGAAATAAACGCGGAAATGAACACGGAGATGAAGACGGAGATGAACACGGAGATGAAGACGGAGATGATCACGGAGATGAACACGGAGATGAAGACAGAGATGAACAAGGAGATGAACAAGGAGATGAACACGGAGATGAAGACGGAGATGAACACGGATATGAAGATGGAGATGAACACGGAGATGAACATGGAGATGAACACGGAGATGAAGACGGAGATGAAGACGGAGATGAAGACGGAGATGAAGATGAACACGTAGATGAGCACGGAGATGAATACTGAGATGAACACAGAGATGAACACGGAGATGAACACGGAGATGAATACGGAGATGAACACGGAGATGAAAATGTGGAAGAAGACGGAGATGAAGACGGAGATGAAAACTGAGATGAACACGGAGATGAACACGGAGATGAAAACGGAGATGAAGACGGAGATGAACACGGAGATGAACACGGAGATGAACACGGAGATGAAGATGTATATAAACACGGAGATGAACACGGAGATGAACGCGGAGATGAACACGGAGATGAAGACGGAGATGAACACGAAGATGAACACGGAGATGAAGACAGAGATGAACAAGGAGATGAACAAGGAGATGTCCGCGGAGATGAAGACGGAGATGAAGACGGAGATGAAGACGAAGATGAAGACGGAGATGAAGACAGAGATGAAGATAGATATGAAAACGGAGATGAACGCGGAGATGAACACGGAGATGAAGATGAACACGGAGATGAACCCGGAGATGAACACGGAGATGAAGACAGAGATGAAGATGGAGATGTAAACGGAGATGAACGCGGATATGAACACGGAGATGAACACGGAGATGAAGATGAACACGGAGATGAAGATGAACACGGAGATGAACACGGAGATGAAGACAGAGATGAACAAGGAGATGAACAAGGAGATGAACACGGAGATGAAGACGGAGATGAACACGGATATGAAGATGGAGATGAACACGGAGATGAACATGGAGATGAACACGGAGATGAAGACGGAGATGAAGACGGAGATGAAAACGGAGATGAACACGGAAATGAACGCGGAGATGAACACGGAGATGAACGCGGAGATGAAGACGGAGATGAACACGGAGATGAAGACGGAGATGAACAAGGTGATGAAGACGGAGATGAACTAGGAGATGAATACGGAGATGAAGACGGAGATGAAGACGGAGATGAAGATGAACACGTAGATGAGCACGGAGATGAACACGGAGGTGAACACTGAGATGAACACGGAGATGAAGACGAAGATGAAGACGGAGACGGAGATGAACACGGAGATGAACACGGAGATGAACTCGGAGATGAAGACAGAGATGAACAAGGAGATGAATACGGAGATGAAGACGGAGATGAGGATGAACACGGAGATGAACAAGGAAATGAACACGGAGATGAACACGGAGATGAAAATGGAGACGGAGATGAAGAGGAATACGGAGATGAACATGGAGATGAAGACGAAGACGAAGATGAAGACGGAAATGAAAATGGAGACGGAGATGAAGATGAATACGGAGATGAGCGCGGAGATGAAGACGAAGATGAAGACAGAGATGAAAATGGAGACGGAGATGAAGATGAATACGGAGATAAGCACGGAAATGAGCACGGATATGAGCACGGAGATGAGCACGGAGATGAAGAAAGAGATGAAGATGGAGATGAAAACGGAGATGAACGCGGAAATGATCACGGAGATGAACACGGAGATGAAGACAGAGATGAACAAGGAGATGAACAAGGAGATGAACACGGAGATGAAGACGGAGATGAAGATGGAGATGAACACGGAGATGAACATGGAGATGAACACGGAGATGAACACGGAGATGAAGACGGAGATGAAGACGGAGATGAAGATGAACACGTAGATGAGCACGGAGATGAATACTGAGATGAACACAGAGATGAACACGAAGATGAACACGGAGATGAACACGGAGATGAACACGGAGATGAAAATGTGGAAGAAGACGGAGATGAAGACGGAGATGAAAACTGAGATGAACACGGAGATGAACGCGGAGATGAAAACGGAGATGAACACGGAGATGAACACGGAGATTAAGATGTAGATGAACACGGAGATGAAGACGGAGATGAACACGGAGATGAACACGGAGATGAAGATGTAGATAAAGACGGAGATGAAGACGGAGATGAACACGGAGATGAACGCGGAGATGAACACGGAGATGAAGACGGAGATGAACACGAAGATGAAGACGGAGATGATCACGGAGATGAACACGGAGATGAACACGGAGATGAAGACAGAGATGAACAAGGAGATGAACAAGGAGATGTCCACGGAGATGAAGACGAAGATGAAAACGGAGATGAAAATCGAGACGGAGATGAAGACGGAGATGAAGATGAACACGGAGATGAAGACAGAGATGAAGATGGAGATGAACACGGAGATGAACATCGAGATGAACACGGAGATGAACACGGAGATGAAAATGGAGACGGAGATGAAGAGGAATACGGAGATGAGCACGGAGATGAACACGGAGATGAAGATGTAGATAAAGACGGAGATGAAGACGGAGATGAAAATGGAGACGGAGATGAAGACGGAGATGAAGACGGAGATGAACAAGGAGATGAAGACGGAGATGAACAAGGAGATGAATACGGAGATGAACACGTAGATGAAGACAGAGATGAACAAGGAGATGAAGACGGAGATGAACAAGGAGATGAATACGGAGATGAAGACGGAGATGAAGCCGGAGATGAAGACGGAGATGAAGCCGGAGATGAAGATGGAGATGAAGATGAACACGGAGATGAACACGGAGATGAAAATGGAGACGGAGATGAAGAGGAATACGGAGATGAGCACGGAGATGAACACGGAGATGAAGATGTAGATAAAGACGGAGATGAAGACGGAGATGAAAATGGAGACGGAGATGAAGACGGAGATGAACAAGGAGATGAATACGGAGATGAAGACTGAGATGAGGATGAACATGGAGATGAACAAGGAAATGAACACGGAGATGAACTCGGAGATGAACAAGGAGATGAACACGGAGGTGAACTCGGAGATGAACACGGAGATGAAGACAGAGATGAACATGGAGATGAAGACGAAGACGAAGATGAAGACGGAAATGAAAATGGAGACGGAGATGAAGATGAATACGGAGATGAGCACGGAGATGAGCACGGAGATGAAGACGAAGATGAAGACAGAGATGAAAATGGAGACGGAGATGAAGATGAATACGGAGATGAGCACGGAAATGAGCACGGAGATGAGCACGGAGATGAGCACGGAGATGAAGAAAGAGATAAAGATGGAGATGAAAACGGAGATGAAAACGGAGATGAAAATCGAGACGGAGATGAAGACGGAGATGAAGCCGGAGATGAAGACGGAGATGAAGATGAACACGGAGATGAAGACAGAGATGAAGATGGAGATGAACACGGAGATGAACATCGAGATGAACACGGAGATGAACACGGAGATGAAAATGGAGACGGAGATGAAGAGGAATACGGAGATGAACACGGAGATGAAGATGTAGATAAAGACGGAGATGAAGACGGAGATGAAAATGGAGACGGAGATGAACAAGGAGATGAAGACGGAGATGAACAAGGAGATGAATACGGAGATGAACACGTAGATGAAGACAGAGATGAACAAGGAGATGAAGACGGAGATGAACAAGGAGATGAATACGGAGATGAAGACGGAGATGAAGACGGAGATGAAGATGAACACGTAGATGAGCACGGAGATGAACACGGAGGTGAACACTGAGATGAACACGGAGATGAACACGGAGATGAAGACGAAGATGAAGACGGAGACGGAGATGAAGACGGAGATGAACACGGAGATGAACTCGGAGATGAACACGGAGATGAAGACAGAGATGAACAAGGAGATGAATACGGAGATGAAGACGGAGATGAAGATGAACACGGAGATGAACAAGGAGATGAACACGGAGATGAACTCGGAGATGAACATGGAGATGAAGACAGAGATGAAGATGAATACGGAGATGAGCACGGAGATGAACACGGAGATGAAGACGGAGATGAAGATGAACACGTAGATGAGCACGGAGATGAACACGGAGGTGAACACTGAGATGAACACGGAGATGAACACGGAGATGAACACGGAGATGAAGACAGAGATGAACAAGGAGATGAATACGGAGATGAAGACGGAGATAAAGATGAACACGGAGATGAACAAGGAGATGAACACGGAGATGAACTCGGAGATGAACATGGAGGTGAAGACAGAGATGAAGATGAATACGGAGATGAGCACGGATATGAACACGGAGATGAAGACGGAGATGAAGATGAATACGGAGATGAGCACGGAGATGAAGATGAACACGGAGATGAAGACTAAGATGAAGACGGAGATGAAGACGGAGATAGAGACGGAGATGAAGATGAGCACGGAGATGAAGACAGAGATGAAGATGGATATGAAGATGGAGATGAAAACGGAGATGAACGCGGAGATGAACACGGAGATGAACACGGAGATGAAGACGAAGATGAAGACGGAGATGAAAATGGAGACGGAGATGAAGACGGAGATGAAGATAAATACGGAGATGAGCACGGAGATGAACACGGAGATGAACACGGAGATGAACGCGGAGATGAAGACGGAGATGAACACGGAGATGAACAAGGAGATGAACACGGAGATGAAGACGGAGATGAAGACGGAGATGAAGACGGAGATGAAGATGAACACGTAGATGAGCACGGAGATGAACACGGAGATGAACACTGAGATGAATATAATAAATTACAAATTAAAAAAAAAAACACTAAGTAAGTAATACATTATTTTAATATCCTCATTAAACATTTTTAAAAAAATGATAAAGACATGGAAGGAGAGTGAATGTTGGGAACAAAGTGAATGGTGCACTGAATTCAGTTATAGCAAATAAAAACTTATCAGCGGAAGCTAAAGTGGCAGTGCACAACGGAGTCCTGGTTCCAATTCTAATGTATGGAAGTGAAACATGGAGTTGGCAAAAGAAGGATGAAAGTAGACTGAATGCAGTCGAAATGCGATCTCTCAGAAGAATGTGCGACAAAATGATGTATGATAGATGTGCGAATAGTAAAATAGAGAAGGAATGCAAAGCTGAGATAAGCATTATCGATAAAATTAAAAAAGGTGTGTTGAGATGGTTTGGACATGTAGAACGAATGAGTGAGGAAAGAACGGTAAAACAAATTTTTGAGGCGAATGTAAGTGGAAAAAGGAGCAGAGGAAGACCGAGAAAAACATGGAACGATCAGGTATGCCAAATACTTGAAAGTGGTCAGGTTAGGAGTCGAAACAATCGGCGGGTATGTATGAGGAGATGCATGAACGTGGAAGAGACGAAAAATGTTTGCAAAGTCAGAGTGGTATGGCGTTCTATTCTCTCTGCCTACACCTGCAGGGAAGCGGCGTGATGGTTAGTTAGTTAGTCAAAACAAATAATATTACTATAATAAAATACAATGCCATTCTTTTTCAATATAAGTTTTACGAATATAATATATCAGATGAAAAAATAATTTGACGTGAAAGTTCCTTTACGATTGAATAAGTAAGCTGATGATTGTGTAATATAAATTTCAAGTCAAAATAAATATTGTTTACAAAACACGACATCCGGCATCCGTGCAAACATTTTTGAGGTTATTAGGTTGAATTTCGTATGACACATATTTAGGATTTTGCAAAAACCGTAAATAACATCTCCAACATTTGGGAAGAAAAATAAATTAAGCTAGGAGAGACCACAGAAAAAGATAAAAACATTGCCTCGATCAAAATCGAAAATACAAGGCACAGCATTGATCTTTTATACTTATTGACATATTTTACCATCCGGTTTCATTAAGGGTTATTTGTATTTAAGGTTTATATGTAGTATATAATTTCGATGTATGCCGTTTGGACGTTTTGCTTGACGGTAATGAAATAATAAATCATCTACAAATAGGTCGTCGGCGCCATTTCTTTTCGCCATCTATTTTTTTTATTTCATTATTAATCTTTTAAAACCAAGTCTGTCGAAAAGATTTCAGAGTTGTTCTGCACTTATAATTTGACGACAGGAATGAAATGCCCCCGTTTTTGTTGTTGTTGCGAAATATGTTATATGTATATGTATTAATATCATTACCGCACTGACCGGACATATCTACCTGTAGTCTGTGGTAGGTGATCAATCTTTTCTCAGTATGTACGAGTGTGTATTGAATATTTATGTGTGTATTGTGTATTGTGTATTTAAAAGGTTACAAAATTTTCTTCCGCCCACTGCTAAAATAAATCTGTCACAATCTGTCCTCCTATCTTCTCTGTGTTATGCTAATATATGTTACCTTAACGCTAGCACGTAACTTATTAATCGTCTGGAGCGTCTTCAGTATCATGGTATTCGCTTTATTTTTAACATAAGGAAATATGACCATGTTTCACCCTGTCGCACTGAATTAAAATGGCTTCATTTTAAACAACGCATAAATTCACAATCTCTCGCCCTACTATATAACATTCTTCACGACCCCAGTGCACCAATTTATCTTGTAGAAAACTTCGTTTACCTTTCTGATCATGGTCTATCTTCCCAAGAGAGAGAACACTCTCCATTCCTTGCCACAACACAGCATTCCTCAGTAATTCCTTTACTGTCCAAGCGGCTAGACTCTGGAATGAACTACCTCTACACGTAAAAAATGCACCTTCTATTTTAACCTTCAAAAAACGCCTGAAATATCATTATCTTACCTTAGAACCCTAACTGTCCATCTCCTCCTCCCCTGACCCCTCCTCTCTTTCTTAAACTTGCTACCTGATTCTACCTATTTATCATTAGAATCCTAGAATACTTTTATGTCGAATTGTTAATAATTGTTTTTTAGTTTTTTGATAAAATCTATTACATCAGACAATAGTATGTATTAACTTTTAAAAACGTCTGAGACATTACTATCTCTGTCATTAGAATCCTAACTGTCGATCAAACCTCCTCCCTCTACCTCCTTCCCTAAACTCCCTTCTTCCTTTGCCCTCCTTATTATCGTCTTTTGTTAATTTATGTTTCTTTTTAAATGTCAATTTGTAATTTATGTTTTTTTAAATGTTCAAGTACTATCTACCCTCTGATTGCAAACGGCTATATATGGTATCAAACGTTTTGATCAATATCACTAGTCCGTCTTTGGTCGGTTGGAAGATATTGCTTTTTAGCAATAAGCCCGCCAATGTACTTTTTATTTTCTGTACATGAAGTTTAAATAAATAAATAAAATAAAATTTATAGAAGTATGTATTATGTTAGAAAATAACTGATTATTTGAGTGACATCAATTGAATTAATTTTTATATCTAAAAATATTTGAACTTCAAATGCGATATCTGAAATGTAATACTTAAATATTTTCATAATGCATATTCTTAGATTCAGTATGGAAATACTCGATAGATATTATATCTCGACGGCGTTTATTACGTTGTGTAGTATAAAAGTAGGAATATCACACACAGATATTATTTGGAGAATTTGCTATTTACTTTACCTAAAACCACGAGAAAATTATGGATGGTGAGGCGTAAGCAGTCCGTTATTAAAAATTGAATCAAGTTGTGGTAGATGGGGGAAACTGTTTACCTACACATGTATTTTTAGTATATGGTCGAGAATATTATTGACTCAACAATAATTATTTGATTTATAAAAAAAACACATAATATTAAGAGAATCAATATATTTATTTAAAAACATTATGCACGTACGTTCACACACCGAAGATCTATGTATGTAAATAGTAACCAGTGCGAAATTGTTCACTTCCATGTGCACCACATCGTAAAAATGTAAATATAATGTTTTTTTTGTTCTTGTAACATCTATGTAGTTTGTGATTGCTGAAAACAACACAAGCAATGAATTAATTAATTAGGTAAAATATAAATACAACTAAAAAGCAAGCACTAATAACAATGCCATCGCGATTATCGGATCATTATTTGAAATGAAACACGTTTCTACTAATATTATGATACATACGATAAACGTGCAAAAGGGTAAAAGCAATGCACGAATCAGTAATATCACATAGTAACTTCAGTGGAACGTATACATAACGAGTTATTCGCATAACGAACAATGAAATGTGAGCTCTCTTAACGAGCGACATTTCGCATAACGAGCAGAGAAAGACATTCACTTGTGAGCCGGGGCTTTCATGGCTCGGGAAGGAGTTACCAAGAAGACCCTCACTTATGCTTGGAAAAAACTTTGGCCAGAGAGTGTTGTCGAATGTAATTTTGAAACAGTACCTGTCAAGTCTACAGTCAACGAGATTGTGTCACTAGTCAATATGATGGGACTCTAGGTGGATAACAACGATATTGAAGGGCCTGTGAAAGAGCACAGACAAGAGCTGACCACCGAAGAGCTTATGGAGTTGTATCATGTTTCACAGCAAGAAATTATGGAGGAGGGGGAAGTAGCAGATCAACAATCTTCTAGCACAATAAGAGAAATGCTGAAAGCATAGGAAACTGTTGTATCGTATATTAAGAAGCATCATTCTAAGGTGGCTATTGGTGCTACAAATTTATTCAATGATAATGATGTGACAGGTTTTCGCCAAATTTTTAAGCGTCTGTAAAAACAAATGTCTTTAGACGGTTTTATAGTTTTAAGGAATTAATTATTTGTCTTAAACTTACATTTTTATTTAGGTTTTTTCATACCTGATTGTATTCCAAGTTGTTACACTCCTTAACAATTTATAAGTTATCTTTTTTTAATAAACGTTAATAATAATAAAAAAAAATAAAGACCATAATTACGGCATGGAATTCATTCTCGTATTTTACATCAATTTCTATGGGAATACATGTTTCATTTTACGAGTAAGATGCTGGAACAAATTATGCTCGTTATAAGAGATTCCACTGTATACTTAATTTCGCTCTCATTTTATGATAACAGCATGAAAAATTTACTATGTTTTCAAAACAAAACTTGTATTGCTCGGGATCGATTTGCAAAGTGCCTCAATTTCCATTTATTATCATTGACAGTTTCTTCAGACGCGTTATTATTTTCGTATCGACTTCCTAAAGCTTCATAACATTTTTAATTGACATTTTCAACAAAAGGAAAACCTGATTACGTTGTTGATCCGTGTCTCGATATTCGTTGCCATTATTTCCAATCAACAAAGACTTTTAAGATTATATAAACCCCAAAACTTCCGAGGGAAGATCGTTTGCGACAAATATTTCTTTATAATACGAGTATACGAATATTAAACTGTGTTCACAACAATGCAAATACGCTATGAATTTCCTGTCAGAGCTGATCAAATCATTCTGTGAACAATCGAGTCCCATCGTCTTGGCCTAGCACGAGTTCTGATAACCTCAGTTTAAGCTCAATTCGTGATAAAATATATGTATTTTATTTTTACATTTTTATTTTTATGATTTTTTTTTTTACTTTTCCTTTTTCGTTAGTAGATGTGGAAATTGCTTTTAAATTTATGATGCAGAATCGTCTGCTCTAGTGAGTGAATTACCTCTTAAAGTAGTATACCTTTAACGCATATAGAATAATGGTTAAGATATCCTGGAGAGACCACATCTCGAACCACGAGGTATTGCACTGCGAATAATCGAAGAAAGAAGGCACCTACTCGCGACTATCACGAAGAGACGCGCCAAAGGGATCGATCCCGTGTTGTAGTTATATTGATATCAGTAGTGATTTTTTTATCAATACTTTTGATTTACGAAAATTTATGAAAAATCAAGAGGAAAGTGTATTTTTGTTGACAAAGTATTACAAAATAAACCTAATGAAAGACAAATATTGACGAATAAAATAATTAAGAGCAGAGTGTATTATTAATGAACAAAATATTACAAAATAAGTAGAATCGACAATTAGAATAAAAAACACCCGCTTAGTGTGTTAAAACACAGATACGTAAAATTACACCGCGCTGCCTTCGACGATACAAATTGATTTTGCCCATTACAATGTTGCCAAATCTATGCAACAGCAAATATGTATATTTTTTCAAATACTGTTTCCAATATATAAAGCGTAATGTGTTTTTATGTTAGTTAAGGTAAAGTTTCGTTTAATTAGTTTTTTTTATGAGAGTTGCATTTTTATCTTTATCATGTACGAAATGTATACATCAGTTAGTGGGTTTTTGTTACTTCTACTCGTAGGTTAAATCTGAGAACAGGAGGGATAATCTAGTGTGAGCCAATCATTGACTTTTCGGCATTTGGCCATTGCTGGGAGGAAAGTCTTGTTAAGTTTGGCTAAGAAACCTATTAGTTACGAAATTTTGTTGGGTTAGGTAAGATTTCAGTAATTTTTGTAAAGCTAGATTAGGTTTTGTTAAGGTTATGTTAAATTCTGATACCTTGAAGAAACCTATTTGACCAGGGTGTTCTCGGTGGCGGAATGAATCTATGGTAGCCATATGGTCACCTTGTATGCCCACAGAATAGCACTGGTTGGAGGCTGATGCTCTATGAATGGACGTATGGTAGCCATACGGGCACCTTGTATGCACATAGAATAGCACTGGTTGGAGGCTCACGCGCTATGAATGAACGTATGGTAGTTATATGGTCACCTTGTATGCACACAGAATAGCACTGGTTGGAGGCTCACGCTCTATGAATGAACGTATGGTAGCCATATGGTCAACTTGTATGCACACAGAATAGCACTGGTTGGAGGCTCACGCTCTATGAATGAACGTATGGTAGCCATACGGGCACCTTGTATGCACATAGAATAGCACTGGTTGGAGGCTCACGCTCTATGAATGAACGTATGGTAGCCATATGGTCACCTTGTATGCCCACAGAATAGCACTGGTTGGAGGCTGATGCTCTATGAATGGACGTATGGTAGCCATACGGGCACCTTGTATGCACATAGAATAGCACTGGTTGGAGGCTCACGCGCTATGAATGAACGTATGGTAGTTATATGGTCACCTTGTATGCACACAGAATAGCACTGGTTGGAGGCTCACGCTCTATGAATGAACGTATGGTAGCCATATGGTCACCTTGTATGCACACAGAATAACACTGGTTGGAGGCTCACGCTCTATGAATGAACGTATGGTAGCCTTATGGGCACCTTGTACACAGAATTTATTGTATGCAAATAGTATACATATGTGGCTGAAGAAAAATTCATAAAAATATTGTGTAGCTCCTATTATTCCAGTGTATGAAAAATTTGGTTGCCTTTTTATAATAAAACTCGTATAATTCAGAGCCTATATGCCCTACCAAATTGTGTTTATTGTTTTCAAGTGTTATTTTTAACATAAGAGAAGTCAGATGGTTCTGTTACTAATACATAGAAGGATATTTCTTTTCACAATTATCTTCTTCAAAGCTTATTTTGTATCTAAATGGTTCCTAACCTCTTTATATATCTTCTATCTTAACCTTTCCGGTGATATGTATTTTGTACATCATATGAAAATGTGGTTTGAAAACGGGAAAAATGAATAACTTTATGTTATAGTAATTTTACGTAATACATTCTTATATTACGGAGGAATACAAAAATTGTGAGCCCGTATTTATTGTATTTTATATTGATATTCTCATTTTAAAAGTAGAGTTGTAGTAAATACAAATTAATTTTTTGTTTTGGCGTTTAGTTTGTAGAACTTCATTTTGATTTATGAATTAATTTTTAAATCAATTTTCGGATTTTTCGAAGTAGACACTTAAGTACCTAGAATTGTATAGCTACATAAGGACCGTCAGTCCATTTAATCTTCGCATTCGTTTGAAAATGCCACAACTAGGCGAAACAATTGTCGCAATATTAATTTTTATGTGTTTTTAATAAAATACAACTTAGTAGACTCAAAAAATCTTTTTTTGATTTAAAAATGAATTCCTAAAGTAAATACATATCACCGAGACGGGAAGGTTAAGAATGAGTGTGAAATTCCACAAGTGATGGGATCAGTGGGCCCTCCCCTCCCGTGGAAGGGAGTCGCCGGCCTTCCGGCTCCTCTCCAGTGCCCGGAGCGCCTCTCTCGAGCGGCCCGATGAGTGCACTTATTTCTTATGAGGTGAAAAATAATAAAACAGTCCATTTGAAAAGTATAATATATTTTGTCCGATACATCGCTTGGTTTAACACATTCCGAGTGCTTAATACGAGAGAGTGTACATCCTCAGGGTGGAGACTGGCCGGAGCATTTCGTCGTAACATCGCTCGCGGCGAGCATCACCGAGCACCCGAATCTACGGATGGAGCGCTCGGCTCGCTGTTCTGACTGCCTGAATACTCGCATCGTAACGTGTTATGTTACGACCAAATGTGGAGGTCAGTCTTCACCATTAAGCGAACATTTGACGACTATGTTTGTTTTAAAGAATGTACAAATTACGAGTGTCAAAAAAAAATTTTATCATATCAAATTCATACATTTTAGCCCGATAGTGCGCAATTATTTTAAAATATAGTGACTTTTATAATACACTTACATATAGTTGCGGTTATGTTCTTATTGACATGACATTTTGGCACAAAATAACAATAAAATAAACATTATCCATTTGTTAAAATCATTAAAAATAGCCTTAATTAACGGAGCACTACACCGTGAACTTGGCACACGCGGATACCGCATCGATCCACCGCAGTGCCCTGTAAGGATCGGAAGATGACCCGTATATTACTCAGCCTGCTAGAACCGACCGGACGGGACATGTGACTGTTGCGGTCTCCGAGTCAGAGTTTCAGGGCTCGAGCTCACTCTACAACAATTTGAAACCTATTTTTAGTGAGACGCTAAGGCTCACGAATAATATGTATATAATAAAAACACAAATATTTATCTTTTATAAAATTAATAAATACTATGCCACGGGACCCGTCTTCTCTTTGTATTTATAAAAATCCAAATATATCCATATTTATTAATAAAATTCGCTTGCAGCAATATAGTAAGTTGGCGACACGTGACATCCTTACGCATATGCATGGTCTTGTAAAGTTAGTAACAACGACATTAAAGTAGCGGATAAAAGTTCCCACTGCCTTCGGTTCTTTGCTTCCGATACATCAAGAACCCTCTTGCACGTACCCACGTAACCTCCGCAGCGGCGCGGTCCCGAGGGACCCTTGCCGTCGGGATGACTAGAGACGTCGCACTAAAATATAGACAGCCAAATCCTTCCGTTTCCCTGATTACTTTGCAGATTACAACAAGAATTAATTCATTTGCTTAAAAAAGCCCTACAATGCGCATTTTTGGAGTTATCATAGTCTAGTACTGGCGGTGGTACATACTTCCCAAAAGACCGCCCCGTTCCGGCATCAGCCTAAACATAAAAAGTAATAAAGAGAAAAATGTGATGAAAGTGTATTTTACAAATTACGAATAAGAAAGTGATTACAATAACAGTGACCGCCCGCTCCGGGCCTCGAACCCCGGCAGTTCGTATGGCGCTTCCGCCGGGTAGTAAGTCGACAATTACTAAATCATATATTAATTTAATAAATTACCCGTTTTCCAGTTGTTTACAAAATTATAAGCTATATTCCGTTCTCGCAGAACCAGAATCAACGCAGCCAGAATGGTGCGCTTCTAAGAGTATGTGACCCCGAATGCTCCGCCCACTATTCCCCTCCGTTGAATTTCCCATTCGCCCAGTACTTTAGTGAAAGTGTACTGGAATGCCCGGTACACTGTTGAGGATGGGGGGGACACGGCGCGTCGGGACCCGGTGACCGGGTAATTCAATTGCAGCGGGAGAAGTTGCCCCGTCAGGACCACATCGCACCGGCAGCTCTTGCAACGTACCGTGCGTACATACCAACAAACATGCATTTGAACACACAAAAGTATGAATGATTTCATCATTTTTCTTCTTATTTCCTTATGTCTGTATCAAATGGTGCGCAGTGCGCAGTGCGCTGGTTAACTTTACAACATATTTAAGTAAATTTTCGAAATACATTTGACTAAACATCACAATGAATACTATATATATTGTTTCGGGATTTATTCTCAAATATTCTATAATTGAGGAAACTAAAAGCAAAATTTTCCATTCCAGTTCCCAAGTTGAACCCCTGTGCCAGTACAGCCCACGTCCCGGTAGAGCCGTTGTCCTAGTAGAGCCCTCACCCTGTTGGAGCCCTAGTCCCAGTAGACCCCCCATCCCGGTAGAGCTCCTGTCTCGGTAGATCCCGATGAATTCAAGATTGCCGAGGCTAGAGTAATTACACCGAGGCGCAGTGATCAGTCTCTCAATTTGTTTGCAGCAGTTCCCTACCGAGGTTTGGTTTTCGGACGGGTGAATGTTAAAAAATTCCCAATATGCTGATGCGACGATGATATTGTGCAACCGGGGAACTACTGCGCCGGGGCTGATCTAAAGAAAAACAGACGGAAAACACAACGCTTCTCCATCGTTGCGTTTCATGTCACACCGGAGTAGTCGAGTGATCACTCCACCTTCGGGCAGTATACGACAAAGCGGCGCAAATTGCCACCGATAGCGCGGCTCGTCCGGAGCGGGGGGCGGCGACTCTAGCGGGACACGCCGGAAGGACGGAGTGCGACGGCGTCGGCGGGCGCGGCGTCAATGCTTCCGGCGCACGACGGTCGCGAGGCGGTTGGCCACCAGCGGCCACACGAGGATGGCCGCCAGCAGCGCCGGACTTACGTCTTTCAGCGGCCACCAGCCCGGCTGCCTCCACATGATGCTCTGCAATGAGAAAACTATTATGTCGCATCCTTCCGGTGACGAGAGAGAGCGGATCCACGCGTCGCTCCGGATCCTCGGATCTAGGAGTGATGCGACGCGAGTGAAGAAGCTCGGGGTTAATGACATTACCGCTATTACTGGGAAACATTACGGACAGGGAGCAGTAGGCCTACCTAAGAAGAAGAGCATAACTCGTACTCGTATAAGACACAGCTTTGCTGTAAAAACAAATACCTTTTCGAGCCTTTTGCGTTCCTTTTCGAAGACGGACACTCTAGCCTTGAGTGATGCGACATCCTGCTCCAGGCAGTTCACGGTTCTTCTGAGCTCATCCAGTACTCTGTTATCTGTAAACCATCATATAACTATATAACATATGTAACTTCCGCACACATCTACATATCAATCACACCTACGCAGAGTGCCGGATCTACTATGTATGTGCATTCACTCGCTAATTTACAGATGCGTACATTCACATCTCTCGTCATTCAGCGACGGGGCGCTAGATCCAGCACTGCTTGCGTGCCACTCGCTCTACAGGTTACTCACTCGTGTCCATGGCCTTGGCGGAGTCGTAGGAGGAGTGCTCCGAGGCGGGGAGGACGGCGTGGCCGTTGTGTCGGAAGGTGGGGGGGGCCGCGGGGGGGTGCGCCGCCTCATCGCGCCGCGGGGGGATCTCCGACTCTTCACTCTGCAACACGACCACTACTGTTCAACCCGACCGCATGGCACCTGCGTCACTTCTTTGCGAGCCGCTGAATATCAAATCAGCGCCATTCTGAGTATTTTTACTTTTTTAAAGAAAGGATAACCAGTTTTATAAAATCTTGGTAGCACAATTACGGAATTTAGTTCTTGACAAAGAAACTGGGATAGTCAACAGCTTTTAATAAAATGCGTCAACTCTTTACTCGCGGTTCACACACGGTATGTGCTACTTTGGATAGTGCCTGTCGCACGTATTCTGTGCGAGCCCGGATATAGCCCACTAGGCAGTTGACACAGTCTGCACCACGTTGAATCGTGCCCAACACGCAATAGGCATACTGTTTACACACAGCGCAGTACCATCATCAAAACATTAATTAAAGTATTAAAAAAGTGTTAAAATATTATTTTGCCGGGAGTAAAAAGGTTATTCCTTCTTCCTTGTCTTAAAGAGACAGTAGCTCGTGCATACGGCACCGGATTAATGGGATGTTATCTGGTTTGTTAACTGAACGAGGTGGGGTGATGGCGCTCCTGTTGCGGGTGTCGGTGCGGATGGGAGCGTCCCTCTGGTAATAATCAATACCCACGTCTACCGTGTCTATATACTCGTCCTCGGAGTCCGCGGCGGAGAAGTGGCCGTTGTGCAATCCCTCCGGCCTCTTGTCGTGAGTTCCTGCAAGTATTACAAAGGAAGGCGTTGAATTCACCGCTCGCCACCTCCACTAGACCTCCACTAGACCACGGCCCCATGTATGTTAGTACGCACTCACACTGGCGCACCGAGCACAGAGGGACCCGAGACTCGCTTCTCGGTACATTCTAGCCAGACTACAGAAATACTGCATTAGGAACTACTTCTGACAAGAATGGCTGCGAAATGTCTAAATATACCCCTCTGAGCTCAGTGCAGAAGTATAATGCGTTTTAAAAAATCCTACCGATTAATTTAAGGGCAATCATAAATATATTTATAAATATGATGCATAACCCACAAAATAAATAAAGAGCTAGGATCCTCTCTCTTTATTATGTTACCCACAACCAGTGGTGCACAGTGGTGCACGAGGCTCCGCAAAGAGTGGTCGCAACGTTATGTCGGTCATTCTGATTAGAGTATGATCAGATTAGAGCCTATTTTATATTGACTAAATCAAGTATATCGAAAATAAGTTAAGTTAATTAAAATAGCCTCCTTGTTAGTCCGGATTGAGTTATCCGGGGTAGGTTAGGTTAGGTCGGGTATCGGGCATAAAGTTAGTCCCGCATGCCGCGCACACTCGGCTCCCATCTCCCGTGTCTACAGCACTCTCGGCTTCTGACTGGCGCGCTAGCGTCGGGGCTAGTCGGCGACATGCCCAGTGTACTGGGCATGTCGCCGCCATGTCCGGTGATCCGGGGACCCTTCCGGCCGAGGCTCTAGAGTTTATGCGGCTATAAAACAATCAGACTGGATATCCGATATAATCCTGCGGTGGATTACGATGAATATATAACGCGTCAACTATGCAGTTTATATATTTACCAGCAGGGGTGGGCGGGGACGAGGAGGAGCCCCCGAGCACGTCGCCAGCCACGAGGTACAGGTCGTCCCGGTTGACGGGGACGTCGGAGCCCACCGTGTCGAAGAAGGCCGCCACATTGTCCGTGTACGACATGGTCTCCACAATCTGACACAAAATCATCCATTGAGCATCTCGTTTTCAAAAAACAGCTTAAAGTTTGGCCATACAGATAAGTATTCCCTGAAGTTATTTTCATCTACCTAGAAACGCCTGCGATGCGCGGCTAGTGTAGCTCGTTCAAGCGCGAGACAACTGTCCCGAGGGCGGCACACTGAGCTCTGACAGAATCCCATTGAAACAATTTTTATACTTTATTTTAGTTAAATTTACCTCTTAAACTTTGACCTTATTGAAGCAATTTACCAAAGTTATTGAAGTAAGAATAGAAAGAAGATTTTTTCACTTTAAATGAACTATCTAGTAGCATGTTTTTCTAAGATTGGTAAGTAGCATACGAGTACATTTGTGAACCTACATAGGTATTACTGGTAGCTGTAACTTGTAGATGCGTGTATCTCCCCTATCACAAAGGCCTCGGCACTCCGCCGACACCGGTAGTGACCGGCATAACCGGAACATGTGACAGTGCGACAATGATGTGTTTTTAAAATGAGTAAATGGGGATATTACCTTGTGCAACTCGGAGACGTAGCCCTCCATGGCCTTCTCGGCGGACATATCGCCGAGCTTCTTCCAGGCGTCCCATTTAGCTCTGAAAAATATCCAATTTTAGCTCTTTCTATCTACTGTCTCTCTCCCCTTCGCCTCCTGCTCCTGCGCCCCCGGGGCTCGAGCCCGCAACCACCCGTACGGTAGCCGACCACCACCGCAACACCGTAAGGTTAACGTATTACAGTGTGTGTCATTATTACATAATAATAACTTTTAATGTGAGTATGAAAGTGCAGTAATAGGGAAGATCACCGAGACAGCTCTAACTGAACACCAATAGGATGAACAGTTTAGTGTGTGGATTGAGTCTGTCCGCCTCCGAGTAATAAATAGTGTTTACTTGTTGACCATATCCCAGAAGGCGGGCTTGGACTTGGTGCACGGCCCCTCGGTGGCTTGCTTGAAGAAGGAGTAGAAGCGCAGCATCAGCTCGTTGCTCGGCTGATACGAACCTGCAAACAGTAATGATATTTATTTAGTTTTTTACGAAAATGTTAAAAATATTAGTATATAACCACTCACCGAGATTATTATGTCTACCGGCTTCCAGACGTACCCGTCTCTTCGTCAGGTGGTACCACTAGTGGTAGTGATTGTCCCGACGAAGAGACGGGTACGTCTCCAAACCGGTAGACATAAAAATCTCAATGAGTGGTTTTATACTAGTATAATTAACATTTTTGTAAAAAAATAAATAAGTAAAAATGACTAACCACAAAGTAAATGCTTTTTAATATTAATAATATCGAGAATATAGTAATGATATACTTGTACAGTCTCCGAAGTGAATCCACTAACTGAAATTTATAATTTTGGACACTGAGAAACAGTAGCATATTTTAAAAAAAAACAGGGATAGCATTTTAAATATTTAAAGCACACATCAACCATTTTAATAAAGTTACTATGTGTAAAAACATTTTTTAAATTTTAAACTAGCGGTACCCCAAAACGCGTTGCTGTGGCTCAGTGTAGTTGAATGGAAAAGAGAGAATATTCAATAAAACCATGGATAAGGATGTTAGTAAGTCATGTTTACACTAATAAAATAAAAAAGTGATATTATACGAGTGTTATGTTTTTATATTTAAATCACCATGTTACTCCACAATATTCACGTACAATCAATAAACAATATGAGAATATTCATAATTGTATCGGGGTCTATTTATGTTAATTTAATTGCCAACAAAAAAGTGACAATTGTCCATTATTTGTAGATACGCCGCTTACTGTAGGTTCGAGTCTTGGATAAATAAATTACTCGTTTTAAAACCGTCAATAGATGTCTCTATACCAGTACAGGAAGACAGCGAACGGGTTTGAAGTTTGAGGTCATTAATACAAGCAAAAAAATGAAATTGAGCAAAGGTCAAGTCTGTTATTGTACAAAGCTGATAGTGGCGATGGATCTGCGGGTGTATTGGGCCGCTCGAAGTGCACGTCCTATTCACCGACACTTGTATATCATAATTCTTTCTAGTAAAACATAGACATTATTTTCGACCGCTTTTATTTTTGGTATTATTGTTCCGACCGTTTTCGACAAACACCTTATCTTCTTCGGGGATGGATACATACTAAACTTAAAGCGGAGAAATATTCGTATTTAGATTTTTTTATTTAATATCACCCTGGACCGGTACCTGAAGCGCAGGGCTGATGACCTTGCCTTCGCGCGACTAACGACCAAGATAACACCGTGTCGACGCGATGAACTATGCTACATTGGATGCCGATTAGAAAGGATATTCTTCTAACCCTTATCCGCACCCAGTGGTGCATAGAGCACCGCATTGTATTGACGCAGTGTTATCTTGGACGAACATATAGAATAGTAAGATTTTTCTACTCGTATGTTTTTTGCATAGAGGATTTTAACGTAAGTTATTGTATTAGACTATATCCACATAACTTATACTAATATGTATACACATATTAGTAAAAGTTATGTGGAATATATCAGTGGTTTCCAAACTCAATAAGGATGTGCGCTACTTTCAGAAATTGACCTTGTCCGGTGAGCTACCTACACAAATTTCCTCTTTATAGTTTGTTTTTATATCATCGGCCCTTATCGTACCATACGTAATATTTTTATGTTAGTTTAAATGAATTAATACATCAGGTTAACAATAAAACACAAAATGCTTACTTTAAATATTTATTTATAAACAAAATAATAATTCTAAATAGGTGTGATTAAAAATAATAAAATAAAATACTAAGCAAATTTAATATCCTACGCGAGCCACCGAAAAAGCCTCGGCGAGCTACCGCTCGGGTAGCTCACGAGCTACCGTGTGACGATCACTGATGTATACAAAGGTATAAGGAAAAAATTACATTTTTGTGTACTAACAGGCCCACTCAATTTCAACATCGCTTCATTTCAATTAATTTAGATAAGAATCATAAGAATGACCTTTTTAATACTCGATAAGTTCAAAACGTTTTCTCGGATTTTCAAATGAGGAAACGAAGAGTCGTATTGGAAAATTCACGGGCGTTCGGAAGCGAGCGGGTTGGGCAGCTCTGGGACCCCAACAATCCCTATCGCGGGCAAAGGTACTCGCCACGTACATATATATGCACAGTAAGCACACACTCGACATTTGTTTATCGCGAGCAACAAGCATATCAGTCATTTGCGATTAGCCGCTATTGTTATTGCGTGTGTACGTGTAGTGGTGTAGCGTAGTGTAGTGTAATGTAGGTACGAGGATGCGCGCCGTGGCAACGTGCTTGACCTTTCACCGCGCTGTAAGTAAACATTGTACGTGCCGCCAGAGAGCGAACTTTCTTTCTACGATTGGACCAGTTTTTGCCATAAAAAGTTTGTTGTCTTCAGTTTCGCAAGATACGTAATCATCCGAGAACCCAGACTCGGCGCTGAACAACCAGCTCGGCAGGTTGATGTCTGGAGATGGAAATTACGCTCGGCAAATGCCAAATGCCGCCAATTCGACGCTCGCGTACATACGGCCGCAAGCGTGGCACCTCGCGAAGGCTCAGAATGCGAGCAACGTGGAAACAAGGCTACCGACGCAGCAAGCCGTGCCCGGAGCCGTCCAGGACGTCCACTGCCGACAGTAACCTGAACTACTCGGGACGACACGAAGTACAGTAGCTGGCAGTGCACTCCGCATGCTCGGCTCTACACCAGTAGAGAGCGGAGCATATGAAGCGCACTGCCAGATAAACGAATTGCATTTTAAAAAATCCCAAGTAAATATTTAATGGCGTTTACGCCTTTTTAGCTAACCACATCACGGTGATTGTCACTGATTGTCATCGCTGATTACAGCGAAGCTATTACAAGTCAAAAGTCAGTTGTCATTATCACGATAATATGTATACAGGATGTCCAGTCGAAACGCTAAAACATTGAGCGAATATTCACCTTTGTCATATGTAATGGTCAATTCCCTCCGCTCGGGACCCGGGTACTTAGAATACTAAGCGAATATACCTTTCACAGGAGCGATTCGTCGATAAAATTTTCATCCACAATAATTTTCATGTATGGTCATGTGCTAAACAACAGATAATGCAGTTTTGAAAGGTGGTTTTGGATGAATGGAGCGAATGTATGCCGAGAGAATGACCTGGAGAGTATACACGAAAATTTAAATAGGAGACAAAGCGAGGACGACAAAGAAAGACTCGGCACGATCAAATTAACCAGAACCTAAAATCTGGTCGTGTCAAAATTATACGTAACCGGAGGGCATATAAGACTACACGTACGAATGTAGCGGAAGCTAGAGTGTGTTTCGGGACAGGCGAGTGTGAAACTGCTCAGCGGTTCCTCCAAGAGCGGCAGACGAGCGAGCAGTCGAGTGCTTGCGTCACGAATGGGTGCAATACTTTCCGCACGCCGTGTACCCGGGTTCACCCGCACCGCGACATCACCCGTTCGTCGTGTAGGTACTTGCGTCATAATCACTTAACTCGCGCAATTTAGGTGTAATATTGTATTTCTAGTTTTATAACTCGTTCTGAGTTCACAATAACTAGCCAAACCGGTACACGAGTAACTTGCAATGGTAAATACCTTATTTACTTGGTTTTATCCAATAAACCAAAATAGCAGATCCCCCTCCCCCTCCCCCTCCCCCTGTGCACTACCCTCGTGCAGTTAATATCTTAATTTTTCTCACGAGCTTTAAATCGATATAGATGCAACCTAATTCGTTTTGTTAAACAAAATTTCCAACGACAATAAATACACGTTTTGGAAAAGCACACTATAGACAATCTCAATTCTTTCGTTCGGCCAATAAACTTTAATATATTATTAGATTAAAACCAATATTTTTAGCTTTTCCCCTTTTTTTATTTGACCAGCGACCGGGTTTCGTCGTTACCGACATCATCAGACTGGTCTGATGATGTCGGTAACGACGAAACCCGGTCGCTGGTCAAATAAAAAAAGTGGAAAAGCTAAAAATATTGGTTTTAATCTAATAATATATTAAAAATGCAATTCCATCACGAAGTGTCAGTGGATAATATAAATCTATCAATAAACTTTAGTTTGACATTTCGTCGAATGGCTGTTATTTTATTCAATTCCTAACAAAAAAATCAATCATTTCCTACGTATTTCATTAGGCCTTAACACGTTCTGTGCGTCGAACACGGCTCCCGTGTCCGTACAAATGTTGCAGCCGCGCATCGAACGGGGGTCGTACAGATAAGGATTCGTGCCAGTTTTATGTGTTTTGAAAACACGAAAGAATACGATTTAATTTACGATGTTTAAACAGAAAGTCGAATTTAGTTTTGAATAAAGTTATGGGTTTCCAAAAAAAAAATATCTGTATGACATTATTTTATACGCGGTGAACGTGTTAATATAATATTGTACAATACATCTATTATTTTGTAAGTTATTGTGAAATGAACATTTTGAAATTCCTTCCACATTTCCTCAACAACAAAAAAGGCAACTCGGTTTGAATTTTCTCAGTTTTAATGCGGCTTAATTGAATTGCACACTCGGGAGACGTATGACTCGGAACCGGTTATTGTTTGACTGTCAAAAAAAAGGTGAGAAGTGTGATATTAACGCTTAGAATTTCATCATTAAGTTTTTTTTAAGCCGAAGCGGGGAAACTCGCTAGCGAGAGTTAATATTATTAGCAAATAACCTCGAGATTGAGGTGAGAATTCGGCATTTAGCATTTATTTATTGAAATATCAAAAAGAGAAATATTCATAATACGCACAAATATTTCAATTTCGTACTATTGTCGGGGACCTAAGTAACTCTTTATTAAAAATAGGTATCAAATTGTAGTAGAGTGGGCTCGAACCCGGAAACTCTGGCTCAGAGCTCCAACCGCCCAGAGCGGGACCACAACCGTCGTGCGTTTATTTAGATGTCTGTCTCGCATTGACGGAAAAATTTATATTAATTATTTATATTACATGTTTTTACATGCGAATTGCCGCATTTGTCTAAATAGATTTACCCGTTTCGAGACGGAATTATATGAGAACGGAATGTGGAAGTCGTTGAACACTGGCAGAGCTTACGGCCTGTCGCAGGTTGACTCGAGTGATCATTTCTGCCTGTATTTTTTTAAAGACAAGCGGGGAAAAGAGTGAAGTTATAGATTTGATTGATCGGTTCTGCGGGCACTTTACTTGTGCGTGCGGAGGCAGAGGAGAAAGGTCGGGCAGTTGAAGGGGTGCCGGCGGAGTAGCGCCGGTAGAGGTATCGGCGCTCGGCACTCGGCACTGCAGCTCGCCACCAACTTTCATCTTGATGTAACGCTTTATTTGTCTCTTTCTTTCACTTTCTCAGTCCAGCTGCCGCAGCCGCCGGTGGAGCGAGGATCCGTCCCGTCTCTCTACCGGGACACTATGCCTCGTCTTACTGGAGAAGAAGAAAATGGCGCCGGACACCGATCCAAAAATTCGACACAATCAACTCGATTTCAGTAGGGCTGGCAACGCTGCACTCGGTGATAATACACGCAGACACATACACATACACACACACATATAAACATATAAACCCTGTTTCGCGAAGACCCACTGAGCCATAGATAAGCCAGCCAATAAAATGTCGTAAGTCGCGTCCCACACTTCCGTATTCCCAGACTGTCGGAGGTCCCAGACTTCCGACTTCCCTCCTCGACAAAAGTTATCCGCCTCTGCTAAGATATTTACAAAAAACACAATTTTTACACTTATAGCTTATTTTTTCACTTAAAATAAATATTTCAAGTTTCAGCGTTCACTCCGAACGTAATATAATATATACACATATATCTACATATTCATATTCATACATATTATATTCGTTTATTAATAATCGCATTAATATGTAAAGATCCACTAAAGAGTTGGACCAAAGGTCAATGAGAACAACTTTTCAACGATCAGATTCGACTTTTTACGAATATTATAAAAATTAGCCGTAAAAAGTAAAAAAAATAAGCTTCTAAAAAATCATAGCGACGAAATACTCCTCTCTCCGACTGGTTGTCAGTTGGCAGTTCGCTGCTCTGTTGCAAGAAGAACACATTTATCTCGAAACAGTTCTACGCGATGTTATTTTATTACAACCCATTTAAGTATATTTTGAAATAATGTCATGGCCCGATACTTCAACGGGCATTTAAAAACGATAAAAAGAAAAAATATATATACTTGGAATATTTATATACAGTATATCCTGGACAGTGAAGTTTGGGGCTGCCACATTTTCCAATATTATATTTTGCACGATCAATATTTTCAATGAAAGGTTTATTTAAATAATCAGGTTTTCAGCATTACAGCATTTTATAGGCCTTTAAGATTCATAATTTTCTTTTTGCCGATGACACGCGGTGAAGGGAATATACGGGCTGTTTCCGTATTTATTTATTTACAGTTATTTTTTCGTTTTTGCTAAAAAATATATATAAAGATAAAAAATACAATGAAATAAAATAAAAACGAAAAGTATTATATAGGTACAAAAGGAGTTAAAACGATGTGCAAGATACATACTGTATAAGGAATTTTGTAGCACTACAATGTACTTCTAGTATCTTTATACAATAAAACAACAACTACTTATATAGTTTTTTCCACGTTTGTATTATTTGACCGGTGACGGAGTTCGACTGGGCATCACCAGTTTGAACGACAAAGCTGGTCACTGGCCACACATAGTTAATGTTTTATTTTATAAAATGCAATTCCACCGAGAAATCTCAGATCAAAACTTAAATCTTAGATACTCGTATAACTTTTGGGATTTACGTACATAAGATAGGTCGCGCGAGGTCGGGACTCGGAGGTGCTGAATTGTCGTTATTGACGAGTGACGAGTGACGAGTGACGAGTCCCGACGAACGAAAACCCGACCTTATTGGAAACTGCAGAAGACAGTTAGGAAAATGATTTAATACAATCCTGCGACGCGACAACCCCATCACTGACACGATAAAAGGAAGACAGGAAGAGAAGCTATATGGAGCGACCGAAAGGGGAGACCAGCTTTTAGAATTACGGCGGATAATGAACTTAACCGAACGTTAAAATCCGGCTCGTGTGAAACCATTGTTACGATGTGAACAGGTCGATATGCAGCCCACCTGGGGTTACTTTCGACATTTTTCGTATTTTTTATACTGGATTTGCTTGATTACCATAAATGAGGAAGTCAATTGAGGTGGATGATGCGGTTGAGATACCGATTAAGCTCTTACATGATATGTCGAATAATCGAAGCGTTAAATTTAACGTTGCAAATAAAGCAAACAAAATTGTTGGATAATACCGCGGTGCTGCCAGAATAAATAAAAAATAATCGAGTTACTCCATAACCATACAACGAGAGATTCTTAGAATGTAAGACTAGAAAGGAAAACAAAACAAAACTGCCTTATGTACATATAACAAATGTGAATGTACGAAGCAAATAGAGATGGCGCAAAAAAGGAACTAATTATGACTGGGTAGATACTTTTAAATTAAAATGCAAAAGATATGTAATGGACAAATATTAGTTTTGGATCAAAATAAAATTATATATATACATATAAGTTAATGATAAAAAAAATTATATAGCGATGTTTGTATTATTGACTAGGATAGATTGGAATAGAATTGGATTTTTAAAATGTGTTGAATGTTACCCCCGGGAGTCCAAAGGTACCCAGTTGATTGTACGTACTTAATATTGTAAATAAGTACCTGGCTGGATGCTTTACATATTTTATACCATTCATAAATTAATAATAACGTACATTTGTATTTTAAACAAAGAACAGTTAATTTCGTGAGATAATGAATAACAAAGGAATTTTCAGGGTTGCCTAACAAAAACGGCGCTATTCAAGCGCAGTATGTAATAGCATATCGCGGATTCACATCACTAGAACATTTGACAGATGGAATTATAGCAATAAGTATGTGTTTATAATTGTACATATAGAGTTCTGAAACTTTTATACTTGTAATGGTTGTTTCACAAGTAATCGCATCGCGCAGTTCCAGTTTTGAGGCTAAGACCACTTATAATTGAGGTTCAGTCAAGAGGATCTTCTTCATAACACACTCGGCATCATGTGCGCTGATCTATGAAAAACTTAATATATGAATTCCCGAAAAAAATCCTTGGCAGAATTTCATTTATTTATTGTAATGTAGTTTTTCATTCATTCAATAAATAAACTTTTGCGGTAAATAAAGTGTTTTACAAAATGGCATCAATTAAATCACACCGTTCCAAAAAAATTAAACCGATTTAATAAACAATTAACCATGCCGCTCATTAAAAGTAACGCCCTGAACGAAATTTATAAATTTGTGACAACCCTGTTTTATTTTAATTGTCATTCAAACGTCACAGAAATGTCAACAATGAAGTATTAACGTAAGTATTATTTTGGTGAAAATTATTGGTAATATCAATCGGTATTTACGTGTTTTATTTTGAAATATTATAATACGTTAATGTATTTTATAATAAAATAATTAGAATGTGGTTTTTCTTCAATTCTTACATTTACATTTTGTTGCGATATATTTAATAGATAAACGTGAAATCGATTGTCATTACTCAATAAAAAGCGAGGCAACTTCGTCGGTAAAGGGTGTTGAAACAAATTAGTAACAAATTACCAATAATGAAAGAGAAATCAAACACAATTTATAATACCAGCAAGTTAAAGTTTTCCACTCACCGCTTTTTGGAAGGCTTCTGATGACATTCACGGCTGCGTGGAATTTTTGTTCGGTCGTCATTTTGGCATCAATCAATCACTAATGATAATATATTCACAACAACAAATGCGCAAAATTTACGACAACAAAACATGCGACCCGCCAACCTTCTGACAGCTCGCGACTATTTTTCATAGATAAGTTTCCATAGAATTATATTAATAGATCGTAAGCTTAGAATATACGAGCTTCAAATAATATAAGCCTACCCCCCCCCCCTTCTTCCCTGCAACTGACGTTCCACATTCGGAACATTGGGTATTATCCCGAGGTATACTCAGGGAGGAGAATATAATTTTACGTACTCCACACATATTGATGGTTTTTTATTGCTTTACAATGATACTAACCCGATAAACAAATCATTTGTTGAAGAAAAATCGCGTTTTGTAGCGCTCTGTCCTTTATTTTAAACCTCCGCGAATTGTTTGTTATTAACACTTTGTCTCTTTTTATCTGCGCCGGTTTCAATGGGTGAGATAAGGAGAGATGTATTTTCATATTATTTTTCAATAAGCTTATAGTGCCTTCTCGGTGATGCAATGTACTTCTGTGGCGAGATGTGCGAGTTGCTAGCGGCGAATATTATGACCGATTATACTAATAAATTGTCAGTCGATAAACTTGTTAGTCGGGCCCTTATGTAATAATTTCACATAAATACCCACCTAGGTAACATAGTATTATTTTAAGGCAAACGAGTTAAACTTAAATGTATGAATTTTTACTTGTAATAAAACTTTCATTCAACCCGTACTTCAGTATCAATCAAATAGGATAAAAGTGAAGGAAAAATCGGATAAAAATAATACCATTTTTTTAATGCATACTTCCGACAAAAAAATATACATTGAACATCCTTATGTCGAAAACATTAGTTTACGTAAGGATATATTTCTACGAAAAGGATAAAAAAATGAAATGAATGTCATTCATATTACATTTTTAATGGAAATTAATGTACATACTTGTATTTTTTCAAATCTGACTGGTAACTTGGTAATTGAAGAAATCTTCAAGTCATATTTGATGGCAAAATGTTTTGTTTATTCAACTTCTGTTGTTTTAATTAAAGCTTTAGACAGAATGAAACTTCTACAATTGAAAGAATATATATTACAATAACGCCCGACATAACTTACTTTATTTGTTTGACCCGTGCGCTTACCTACTTATCACCCTCGACCCGGAGTGCGGGGGGTGCCAGTCTGTTACAGCGTAGGGAGACCCTGAACATCTGTTATTAGTACAGTAAGTTCTCTAGTTACGTGAATTCCAACTTACACATTTTTTTAAAATGTTTCTTTTTCCTCAAGTCTTTTGTTTACATAAACTTTAACTTTTTGGTTGCTGGAATGAGAAGGAGAGAAACGGCACTGGCACCCCCTCCCCCTCTCTCAAAGCAGTTTGTACATAAATGTAACTCTATTTAGACATAAATAATTATGTACATATGTAAATAAATGATAAATACTAAAAATAATGTTTTATTAAATATATGCATGTAGATCTATTCAGTTTTCACATATGTACTTAGTAGACTGAATGCAGTCGGATTGCGATCTCTTGGAAGAATGTGTGACAAAATGATGTGTGATAGATGTTCGAATAGTGAAATAAGGAAGGAATGCAAAGCTGAGATAAACCTAAAGGTCAGGTTAGGAGTCGTAATAATCGGCAGGTATGTATGAGGAGATGCATGAACGTGGAAGAGGCGAAGAATGTTTGCAAAGACAAAGCGGTGTGGCGTTCTATTCTCTCTGCCTACCCCTGCGGTGAAGCGGCGTGATGGTTAGTTAGTTAGTTTTTCACTTATTTTTTTTGAAACTGAAGCATATTATTACATACCATATCCATAAAAGAAATCACAAATATTTGTTTTTGACTTACGTGATTTTTCAACTTACACAAAAACCTTAGAGGACTTACTGTACATTGAATGTAGTATACCATTTTTAAGTTACAAAATGCTAACTTTATTTTACCATCAATGATTTTATCAATTTTTTTGTTTCGGTTTAAATTTTATGTTTCTGCCAGGTGATTCAAATCTTTCACTAATTTCCTAAAAAAATCCCAATATATATTTTAACCAATGTTGAAAACAGACATGAAAAAAATAAAAATTATAATTAAAATGGAAAATCACAAAGTTAGAGCTTCAAATATAAAAAAAAAACAAAAATGTTTAAATTCTTATTGGTATAGATATTCATAAACATACAGAAGGCCAATAATCTGTATAAACAGTATTTTTTTCCCCCAATTCATTTATCTTATTTGAATATAAAAAGAAAGCACTTTAAACTCTTAAGTTTATGAATTAAAAGAATACTAGTTTTGAGAACTGTAAATGTAAATGTTCTCATTGTGTGTGCATATTTATATTCAAATAATATTTATTCCACTAAGTAATTAAATTAAATTGTTTTTATCTTACAAAGTTAAGAAAAACCTTTAAAAATAAGAAATAATAATAATAATAAAAACAGAATAAATTAAACACAAAGAAAGTTTTTAGTTCATTTTAATGTGTCTTATGATTAACATTTTATCAAATAAAAATACAAGGATAAATCATCTCTCGCTCTCGTTGTGACGGACATAACATTCTGTAGAGTATATACACGCGGTGAGGGGAGGACTTGCCGCTGCGCGCCCGCTACATGGTGAGGTCCTGCGGAGAGAAGCACACGTTATACAACTGCCAGCGGTATACACGGCACCCGGTGGGATGGGGTACTCACCATGATGGCGTTGACAATGTCGTTCTGGTTCTTCTTGAGCGCGCGCACGGCCCGCGGGCGCGACACGATGGCCTGCGACATGACGATCTCGATGTCCTTCTCGTCCACGCCGGACTCGTCCACGCCCTCCTCCTCCTCGGCGATGGGCGCGGGACCGGCCGCGGGGGCGCCGGCGCCGGGCTCCGCGGGCGCGGGCGCCGCCTCCGACGCGATGAACTTCTCCGCGGCCGCCACCGTCGCCTGCTGCGACAGGTCCTCGATCTTGGCCTCGCCGAACACGATGTACGTGTCCACCATGGGGTTTTTGTACACGTCGGGGTTGTTGATCACAAACAGGATGTTCTTGGACTTGCGGATGGTCACGCGGCTCACTCCCAGCACCTGGAACGACGTACATTTTTACAGTATTTGGAACGAGCGTTGCCAAATATGCGACCCGAAGTATACGGAGAGCGGGCGTTATCTTCCGATTGCAGTTAGTGGAATGTAACTTACGGGTTTGAGTCCGAGCTTGCTCATGATCTTCCTGGCCTTCTTCTCCCCCCGCGACTGCTTGGCCTTGGATACATTGTCGATGCCGGCGATGGGGTTCACGATGCCATCAGCCCCGGGTGCGCCTGCAATACAAGTACATACAATTTACGCAAAATTCAACAATTCCACAAGCTGTTTCGCAAATCATATCGATAAGTTCAATTGTTTACACAGTTGCATTTGAAGTACTAAAAATAACACAACAATAAATGTACAAGTCACCCATAGAGTAATGGAAATTTATGTACAAGTAAAACTCATACAAAAGAAAGGTCCATAATTAGAATTTTTTTATTGTTAACACTTTAACACTTTTTGTTATTGTTTTGTATTTTAAAAATACATCCCGTGGATTTTTTTCACACTAGAATATATTTTTTTAAATATGTATGCGCGCGCGCATGCATATCTCATACCTCGCTGCCATGCCCTTATACACCACTGGCTGCGCAGCCAGTGGTGTATAAGGGCATGGCATTGTATGAGAGCGGTGTCCTGCAGGTACCAGGCGAGGGTAGTTCTATACTCTAATAAGAGTGAAATATCACTAATATTAATTAGACTCCCTCCCGGGAATCGAAACGGAAATGGCTAATGTCTAGGAAAGGGCGGAGAATGTACCGGCGTCCTCGAGTTCGGGGATGGTGTCGTCGGAGTCACTGTCGGACTCGGCCGTGTCGGGCTTCTTGTCCACCTTCTCGGGCGCGGCGGCCTTGTCCAGCTCCGGCATGTCGTGCGCTGCGCTGTACCGCTGGACCGTCGGGAGGAAGTGTGCGCTGCAACACACACACGCCCGCTGTACTAGGGACCTTCACTAACCGCTACCTTGCCGTGTCTACTCTAATTTTACTGAAGGACCAATATCGAACAGGAAAGTCATTTTCCCAATAATTTCTTCCTTAAAAATAAAATCTTCGAATATAAGTAATAGTTGAAAATGAACTGTTTATTCATAATACAATCAAAAATTAATAATTCATTTGAAGTTTGGTCGAGTTATAAATCAATACTGACATAACCAATCTACTTAAGTATTAATAACTGAGCTAATATTATAGCTCTAATAATAATAATTATTATTGAACAAAAACCGCATCCTGTTTTTAAACATTAAAGAAATTAAGAGATAAAACCTATACGAAACAAATTTCTGCAAATTCAATAACTTTTTAATCAAGTTTAATTTTTAAGATTTTAAATAAATCTTCAGAAAGTAATAAAAGTTTCATTCGAATTTCAACATTAACACTGGCGGAAATTGAGAAGAGTTCAAAGTTAAAAATAAACTCCAAAAACACCGGCAATGTGAAGAAATCCTAAACTAAGTAACCGGCAATGGCGGCAATTCAAAGGTAAAAATTCAACAACGCAGAAAATTAATCAATTAAAAAAACCTAATGGTTAATCAACCACTGTAATGAAGCTTGAATTCCTGTCGTTTTAACCAGCTGAAATTCAATATAAGACAGTAGAAAGCACATATAATATTTCGAGCTCCATGTAAACAAGGACACTTCGCGACAGAGCATGTTATTATTTTTAAAATTTCGCCCGGTATTTTCCGAATTATAATGGAAATAGCGACGACGATTTCACGAGTAAAGTTGGAAAAATAATTATTGATCACTAACACTAATTAAAATAGCAAGATGGATTCAATATTTTAAGATTTTTACCTCGAAGAACACACACAAATCACAAAATCTAAAAACTTCTGACAAAAAGGAACGTCGGTGTTGCTATATTTGATTCAACAAAATAAACTTTTATATCCAAGAAAAGTACTTACCTAATGAAAATACAAACGTTTGCATTTTTTACCTATTGATGAAAACATTTGTGGTTCTCAAAGAATGGTCTTTTACAAGTGTTTTATCTTTAAAAGAAAAGAGGATTTTTGAAAGTATTCCAAATATTTGAAAATAGTCAGGTCAGGTATCAATCCAGAACGATCGACTGGTATGTATAAGGATATGCATAAAAGTGAAAGAAGGTAAGAATGTTTGCAAATACAGAGTGGTGTGGTATTTTATTCTTTCTGCCTACTTTTACGAAGCCGTGATAAAAATAATCTTTACGAATGTCTTGTTAGTTTCTAAGATTATTTTTTTTATTACATCGACGTGCCGCGTGTCCTGTCCCGTACGTCATATGCAAAGCAATGATTTTCTGAACAACTTCGATCGAAGTTCTCTAGGACTCTAGGTACATACGCAAAACTCGGAATTTATGACAAAATTTTATCAACACCAAATAGACCAAATGATTTTAGAACCGATAACTCATTTCGGAAGTTCTTTACCTCCTGAACCCTTACAGAGGTTCATGGATAAATTTAATAAATTAATTTTAAAATTTAATACTTGACAGGCATTTTTCTATCAGCTTCTCAAGTGTAATAGTTTAGTGTTTCACAAGCCCTGAAAATGATTCCTATGGGTCACAATAAATAAAGTTATTTACTCTAGCCCTGCAATGGTATATAAAAATAATAATAAATACGTTACCCCCGACAGCCACAGGCTGATCCTATGTTATTATGGTTCACTTTATCATTTCGTCAATGCAAAACATTGACAAGTTTACTATTGATTAACGATAAGAGATAGAATAAGAAGATATATAAACATAACAATTAGAAAAAATAGCTCTCAAAACTATGACGGTAAGTACGATAATATATTTTTTAATAAATGGCAATTTTTCATACACGAAAATGGAGAGAGAGGGCAATACTGTTAGTGTTCTTTTAAGTATTTAAAATTATAAATACGAATGGTGGATCGAGTGAGAAAGTATTTATAACGAGTGTAATCAAAGATCATCTGTGAAATCTGAATTCGTGAAAGGCCGCCATCATGACTGCTTTTCCGGGGACGGTTGCCTTTGACGAATTTGGCCGTCCATTTATAATTATAAGGGACCAAGATCAACAAAAAAGGCTCACCGGCAACGATGCCCTCAAAGTAATTGAAATTAAAATATTTACTGTGTTATTGTATCGATTCCTCACAAATATCTACCTAAATAATCATATCCTACCATCGATTCATATTGTTTCTCATCCCGTGTCAATTTAATTAGTATATTCCTTTAAAAAACGAAATATAAATCAGCTGTCAAAATCTCAACAATCTAGATTGTTCTTATAGGAGTGGGAGTATACACACATTTTTCTAAAATCACCTGAAATCCTTTACCTGCAAATATAATCACGCACTGTTTATATTTTATTCATTATAAAAAAGATGAAATAGTCGTTTATGTTGTTTGTAAATATAATAAACCTTTTATTATTAAGACAATATTTAGGTTAAGTTAGTCATGTGATAAAACACTCCCTATATTCAAAAGGAAAATGTGCAATTATGGTCTAATTTTCTTTTAATTAAATAAAAGTATAGTTTTCCCTTTATAGTCGCCCAAAATTATTAACAATTAATTTACGACTTCCTAAAAAGATCGAACTTGTCTATGCGAAGGTACCGTTGTCCATCCGTCGGCTCGCCATCGACCGTTTCATTTTTGTTTTTTTTTCTTTTAATTTGTTTTTATTTTCCAAAGACATTAATAATTGCATATTAATCTGGTTTCTGGTGACAAAATTGTCCCACAAAGAAAAGTGTATTTTTATTCTTAATACCTCATTGTGGTTAATGCAATAAGTAACTATTTAACATAGAAACTAATATGAAAAAGAAAAAAATGTTAAGACACTTCTTGGAGAAATGAGGAACCGCTTTGTCGCGCACCAACTCCGCACTCCTGGAACAGATTGTGTGGATTGGCCGGCGGCACACTTGGCCAAGTGGGAATTAGCTAGAGACTTGAATTAGGAGTGGTTTCGGTCAAGTCATCGTGGTGTTGGACTACCCAGAAAGTCTTTTATTGTTAAGTTGTTCTTATTTTATTACGATTTTTTTAAATTTTATATTTTATGATTTTTCATACTGTTGTCATTATTTTTACTATTATAAATTTTTTGCTGTATTTTTCATTTTATTTTCACTATATTAAGATCTTTACTTGCCTTTATTAATAAAGTAATAAATTATAACTTTGTTTTAAAGTCACTACATATAGTCCCAACCAAACAGCTTCTTCCTCGAGAATAATTAATTATTATATACTTAAGTATATAATTAATTATTATATTCTTAAATATACTTAGTCCCGAGTGGTAGGGGGTTAGGTTTGGATTGACGGAGAGTGACTATGGTTGTGTTGTGGTTCCAGTCGCACATAAATGCGGCGTGCCAGACGGCGGCCATGATCCGCACGTCGCTGGGACCGCGCGGGCTGGACAAGCTGCTGGTGTCCCCCGACGGGGACGTGACGGTCACCAACGACGGGGCCACCATCTTGAAGCTCATGGACGCGGGGCACGAGATCGCCAAGCTGCTGGCGCAGCTGGCGCAGAGCCAGGACGACGAGATCGGGGACGGCACCACGGGCGTGGTGGTGCTGGCGGGCGCGCTGCTGGAGCAGGCGCTGGCGCTCATCGACAAGGGCATCCACCCCACGCGCATCGCCGACGGCTACGACGAGGCGGCGCGCGCCTGCCTCGCGCACCTCGACTCCATCGCCGAGCCCTTCCCCATCGACCGCGCCAACCCGGAGCCGCTCGTGCGCACCGCCATGACCACGCTCGCCAGCAAGATCATCAACCGCTGCCACCGCCAGATGGCCGAGATCGCCGTGCAGGCCGTGCTGGCCGTGGCGGACCTGGACAAGCGCGACGTGAACTTCGAGCTCATGAAGGTGGAGGGCAAGGTCGGCGGCAAGCTGGAGGACTCGCTCCTCGTGCACGGAGTCGTGCTGGACAAGACCATGAGCCATCCCCAGATGCCCAAGCTGCTCAAGGTAACCCTGACCCCTCGCCCCAGTTCATTGCACCATTACACCAGTGTCTCAACTATGAGAGAGAGAAATATCTTGGATTTGAGTCAGCCAATGCCGGTTCTTTCTTTGTGAGTTACCAACTGCACTGAAACAATTGCCCAAAGGGTACTAAACAAACCCTGCGTATAAAGCGATGCATAATACGGAGTTCTACACAAGCTCCCGATAGATGTCTCGCGCTTTTATCAGCTATAACTAGCGTGGGTAAAGTAATCTCACTGGCTCGCAATCAGCGCAATAAATTTGGCAAGCGCGCCTTTGCCACTACGGGCTTGATGGCGTGGTTTTCCACCAGCAGTTAGAAACTGTGAGAGTGATGATCTCTAGAAAAATAAAATAAAAAATGTATTTGTTTCCAAAATTGCAGATAAATATTTTACAGTTTAATTAAAGTGGCCCGCAGTGATCTACATAGCCCCTTTTAATCAATTTTAATATTACTTGTAACCTTATGGGTTTTGCAATTGGCAAATTTACTTCTTAATCAATTTAATGTTTAATTATTTTATTCGATTGAATATGGTTCCAGGATGTGAAGATAGCCATTCTCACTTGCCCGTTTGAGCCGCCAAAACCTAAAACCAAGCACAAGCTCACCGTCAGCTCCACGGAGGACTACAAGGCGCTGCGGCAGTACGAGCAGGACAAGTTCAGGCAGATGGTGAAGCAAGTCAAGGTGAGTGCTGCGGGCCGAGTGGGCCGAGGGTGTCACACAGAAGTGTGTCGCGCGCCGGCGGACTGACTAAGCGCCTCGTGTTGCAGGACGCGGGCGCCACGCTGGCGCTGTGCCAGTGGGGCTTCGACGACGAGGCCAACCACCTGCTGCTGTCGGAGGAGCTGCCGGCCATCCGCTGGGTGGGCGGGCCCGAGATCGAGCTGGTGGCCATCGCCACCGGCGGCCGCATCGTGCCGCGCTTCGAGGAGCTGTCGCCCGCCAAGCTCGGGCGCGCCGCCGTCGTGCGCGAGCTCAGCTTCGGCACCACGGGCGACCAGATGACCGTCATCGAGGGCTGCGGGGACTCGCGCGCCGTCACCATCCTGGTGCGTGGCGGCACGCGCATGGCCGTGGAGGAAGCCAAGCGCTCGGTGCACGACGCGCTGTGCGTGGTGCGCAGCCTGGTGCGCGACGCGCGCGTGGTGTTCGGCGGCGGCGCGGCCGAGGCGGCCTGCTCGCTGCACGCGGCCGCGCTGGCCGACCGCCAGGCGGGCCTGCGCCGCCATGCCTTCCGCGCCTTCTCCGACGCGCTCGAGGCCATCCCGCTGGCGCTCGCCGAGAACAGCGGCCTCAACCCCATCGACGCCCTCTCCGAGATCAAGGCGCGCCAGCTGGCCGAGAAGAACCCGGCCCTCGGCATCGACTGCATGAGCAATGGTTAGTATGCCCGCCGACGTTCACGTAGATTACGTGCAGATATCACGGGGAGGGATTACATTATTGTACATGTTCCGTCGTGTTTCAGGCACCAACGACATGAAGGCGATGCACATCATAGAATCTCTCAACAGCAAGAAGCAGCAGATAGCGCTCGCCACGCAACTTGTCAAGATGATTCTCAAGATCGACGACGTCCGCTCGCCCAACGACGGCAACTAGTTCCCCCATCAACCGGAGCTTCTCAACATTCTTCATCCTAACATTTGCAGGCTGACCAAGGATATATATAAAATTCTAGTCCATTGAAAACACCACACATCGGCTTTTGAGTATAATTTTCGCACTGTGTATTTTACTATATTTTTTAACATTTTTGTACACAGTGATGAAAAAAATTAATATCCGTGTAAGAAATTTTGCTAGAATTGCTGCGGGAAAAGTGAGAAGGATCAGACTCTATTTGCTAATCAGCTGTAGACATGTCCGACTGTATTCTGAAGCCTACGGAACAGAATTTGACCATTTTTGGTCATGCTTGCGTATAATTTCCAGACTTTCTGCCGCCAACTTTACTACTGTTAGTGTGTACGCGCGTACGATAGATGTTAGAATGTATTCCTTACATTCGCACGTGATCTACATACTTTTGAATGGAGACATTTGTATTTGTCGGTGCCTGAGTTATTCCGCCGTGTTGGCACTTCGCTACTTATGATTAATTTAATGATTTTAACATCGCTTATGGATTTCACTCGTCACAAACATCACTCGATCATTCACCATTATGTATTATGTATTAACACCAGCTTTATTTTGGGCCTACTGTATTTTGTTTTGTACATTTGTATTAAATAAAACGGCCCGTATTTAAACTAGTTAGTGTTTTATTTTTCCTCCTGTATCCATCTGTAAGATTTTTTTATCAACATCTCGAAACATTCATAAAGAAGAATCTGGAAGTCTGGGCATTTACAGGGCTTACGACCCGTTACTGGCTGGTATAAGTCACCACTTTACACTCTGTAACATTCACCACTCTGACAACTACACTACTCAAGTCCAGAGGCCATATTTATGCTTCAGTTGAAAAGATCTACTGAATGCTACTTCTACTGACATCTATGGTTGAAATAAGTAAGTTTTTTTGTTTTGTAGCCGAACGAAATGTATGCAAGATTCTTCTCAAATTATTTCACACACATTAATTAGGATGCCAGAAAACACAATTGTCATTTTTTAGACGAGTATTTTTATTTGCAATATTTTGAGTATCCTAATTTTCATTCGCAAATTCTGGATTTTCTCCACGTAGTTACTGTTAATACATATATTGAATTGATCCCAGAGTGATTATTAACATACAAAGCATTCTTGAAAAGAGTCTGACCCGTCATTGTCTGATTTAAGAGGTCTCTTTTTCACTAACATCCACCACATTAATCTGTATATTGAACAGTCCGTCACCCGGATGCGCAAGTATCCTAAATGCACATAGAAAATTGTCAAGTAATATTTCTTCTTGGATATTTACATTCATAATATTTGAATATCTATTTAAGAACTTTCCGCATAACGAAATCAGTAGCATTTAGAACACAACAAATGAGTAAAGATAAAATTGACCAGCGTGCGACTTGGGGTAGTTCTGCATACAGGTGACAAATTTATCTCTTTATTTTAATCTTTTTGACAAAAAACACTAGACATTTAGTAAGTGCTTTCTGTCAAAATTCCTTTGGAATAAATAAGGCATAATCCTTGTACAAAAACCAATGTAATATGGATAGTCAAATCTAAGTGGAAGGCTTTTCTATTGCCGCCTAGTAATTTATGCCAAGATATGGATAAATGAAAAATCAAACAGATATTTTGGTTTCAGTATTTAACTCAAAAAAGGAAGATTTGTGGCTATTGTCTTTGGCATCAATATTTCCTTTGTGTAGATGTACTTAAATAGGGTAGGGATTATTAAAAGGCGAGCATTGTGAGTTTGTAGTTTTTTTGTTTATTGTGTATCGTAGAATACATTTAGTTTAAGTGCGGGGGGTTATGCTATGGAGCTGGCGTTGGAGGCGATACGGGGCCACAAGTCGGCGCACTCCTTGGCCACGGGGCCCGTGATGGCGGAGCCCTTCATCTCCCCCTTGTTGTTCACTATGACCCCCGCATTGTCCTCGAAGTATATAAATGTCCCGTCCCGCCTCCGAAATGGTTTTCTCTGCCTGATTATCACCGCAGGCATTACCTGGAAACACCGCACATCGGTTAGGTTAGATTAGACTTCCACAAACAGCGCAATACACGCACCACATTAAAAGCAATAACTAAAAAATAACTCGAGAAATGTCGATACTGTATTCTTTCCAATACCATTCATTATAACCTAAAATAAAATGTATACCGTAGAACAGGCTACACAAAAGATATTAAGATTGTGGTATCAATCGAAGTTTGGTGACAACAAGTGTCACCCGGCAGGGAAACAACGAATCATGTCGATACGTTCATTATTGTAGACCGAATACAGATTTAAATCCCTTTCTTGTACTGGGCTCGAGTAACACATAAAAGTTCACGTAGCCCCGTTCTACGGTACCCACACATAGGCCATGCCTTTGTAAAGATCTTTTATAATGGAATATTTATGTACTTGCAATTAAATTATATTCTGATACAAAAAAAATTTAAGTATAAAAAGCTATACTTATAACAGGTAGCAGTCAAACTTCCATTCAGAAAAGCGGTGTCAAATGACGGCTCGGGTTAATCCCAAATGATCTTAATTGAAAGCTAATTAAATCTATGTGATGCCACGACTCGCACGGCGAGCCGAGGCATTCAGAGTCCCTCCTGGAAGTTGAAGGTTCAACAGGAGTTTGCTTCATGGGAAAAGCTCAGTCTGCCAAGGTTGTAGAATCACACCGGGAGTCATACGGATATTAGCGAAACTCCTTGTCTTTCATCATTGCTGTTTCCCAGGAAGAGGGGCGCGGGGGAGCGGAAGGGGGCGCGGAGGAGCGGGGCTCACCTTCTTCCTGAGTTCGGGCTTTCCCTTCTTGACGGTGGCCACGATCATGTCCCCCGAGCCGGCGGCCGGCAGCCTGTTGAGGCGCCCCTTGATACCGTGTACGGCAATCACATACAGATTCTTGGCACCTGGAATGAACCATCATTTGTAGTTTTTTCAAAAGGTTTTATTATATTTGGCAACCGGCAAGATGCTTTGCACTAATCCTACACAACGTTTATAACAAAATCAACAAATCTCCATGTTGGTAATATGTACGCATATCCGGAAGTTACGACGGAACGCTCACCAGAGTTATAATGGACGGATTGTGTTTATGTAAAATTAGGTGCGTAGTAAAAAAATAAGTTATGGGAGCGACTAACACTGGCTACAGTTCGTGATTGGTAACATTATCCGTGATTGTAAGAAAATTCCACTGAATTACATCAGATAAAGATAATATATTCAATTAATATTGTAATTTTCCATTTCGCAACTTACAAACCCCCTTTGTTACAAAATCGCTATATAACACCAGCTCCGCGGTATAAAATTTAAACTGATTTCATTTTCACCGTTTTCATAATAATTTGATAACAATGTTAATTTTGAAATAATTTACTTCAGAAAAAGCTCAGTCTGCCAAGGTGTGTGAAATCACATCGGGAGTCATACGAATAATTTAGCGAAACTCCTCGGTATCATCATTGCTTTTTCCCAACCGCAGTATTATTTAAAATGGAAATATATGAAGAACAAAAACAGCATGTATAGCGAGAGAAAAATAGCTGAAATAACTAGTAGCTATGCTCGAAGTAACGTTTCTGTAGATCCAACTGCATTCGTTGAACGTGACAGCATAAGAACATAAACAACAATTTTTCTTTCAACATTACAATTTGTCGCCGTAAACTAGTTCTATTCTTTGACAATTAAGTTACGATCAATCATGATAATTGCTATCAATTTATAAATGAACTTTCATTTAAAACTTATAAAATACACTGACATTTTTAAGTAAGTACGCAAAACAAACGAGCGAGGAAACCGCGCTATAAGTTTTATAGGTTAGGATACGAAAGATAGTTTTAGAAAATAAACTTACCGGTATTATCGGCGCAATTGATCACAGCTCCCACAGGGAGACCCAGGGAAATGCGGAACTTCGCTCCCGCGGCTCCACCACGTCCTTAAAAATCGAAAATAACACATCTGTCAGTGACAAGAACACGAACGTGAGCGCTGACTAGTTTGACAGTAACCCGAGTTTAATAAGTTTTCGAAGTTAAATACACAAATTAGCGACTCATCTACTATATGGACGAGTCGTAGAAAAGGTATCCCGATAATTCACCAGTATTTATCGCGGATGACGACGGATTTCACTAAAAACTTACCTCTCTTAGCCATTTTGCCGTGTAGTACAGCAAAAGGAAATTACAAATGGACGAGAAATGTTATTCTTTTCATAACTTCCGGTTCCAACACAGTTCTATGGGAGATCAAATAATTTATTTATATGGCAATACTGTGCTTATCGCGCTAAAAACTAGTCTATTTGAAAGTACATTTTTCTTCTGCCCCCTAATCGCACCCAATGGTGCATAGAGGACTGCATATGATCGACGTGCTGTTACATTATATCTAGGCAAAACATTATACGCATATCACAAGTGGCTCTTTTATGTTCACAAGTTTCATTCAACGAAATGAGAAACCTACCAAATATAGAATAAAATATTGTGAAAAATCATTAAGTGCTACATGGCGTTTTATTTTTTTAATATTAAAATTGTAGCGAAATTTATTTAAATTTTTCTCAAACATCAGTTTCGATCGCGAGGATTAAGCCGACATGTTTTTAGTAACATGGCGAATGACTGAGTTGCGTCAAATAAAAAATATTTCATTGTATAAATGTATTGGTTGAATTTTAATTACATTAAATATGAGCTTACATGCTTAAGGTTTTCAGAACTGGCCTACCAGAGTGTTCTAGGGGTTTGTTCAATTTTTATTTTCTTACTTACTACATCCTCTTATTCTCTCGCCCATAAAGCAGCATCCTTCACCCTATGGACATTTATTTATTTCTTTATCAATTTCCTTAAAAAGAGTACAGAATAGATTGTTTAATTGTTGTATAATCGAATTAACAACTCGTCAATTTTGTGCAGTGTTCAAATCAATGCCGAAAATTTTTAGAAAGAAACAAAATTCGTTTGGTGTTTGTTTATTACTGATTCCATGTTTGTTTATTTTCTGATGGGACACAAGTAATTGAGCCATGTGCATTAGCGCTCTATTGAAGTTACTTTAAAACACTGTTTTGAAAGAAAATTAAAGCATATACTATTGTAGGAAAAGTGGGAACTTAAAAACTCTGACCCATGTGATAAAGTGAATTGGAGTTCTCCGCGACTTAAAGAATTTATGTTATTTTATTTTTATTTATGCAGGTAACCATGTACCTACCTAATTTTTAAAATAAAAATTTAGATATGCATCCATTGCAAAAGAACGAAGCTTATTTTATATACATTATACGTGTGGCAATAATTTACAAAATCCATAGACATATACAAAAAGTAATTAGTTTTCAATTTTTAGATGTCATCCCGTTACTGCGATTTTGGATTATTGTATCGTGCAAAGAGTTGAATATTTATTTTAGGTAAACGACAATTATAACAATGGCATTCGCTTCAGGATTCACAGCTCCTCCTTTCTGGCACAATGGTCCTTCTCCCGGTGCCGTGTATAATTTCCCCGGCGGAGTTTCAAATTCGGCTGACATGAAAAGCTTTTCGGGAACCCAGGACTTCACAAAACGTTCGCAGTAAGTTGGACTTGCGGCTTTTAATAATGATGTCCGATATTTATAATATTAGTATTGAAAATTTAGGTATGATGGTAATCCTTTAATTTTTTTTGTGCAAAACATAACCTTAAATATGCCAGTCATACGGTGACAAAAAAATTCGTTCTTCTACAATCCTGACGATTTGTCGGTTGAATCTCTGGGATTTTCACCCTGTTATCTTCTGTTTTAACTTTTTGTAATTACATTCCACATATTTAGCGTGACCTTTTTGTTTGTTTCGTAATTTCATTATTAATATAATTTGGAATCGCATTGGTTCCACATCAGTTACACATTTTTACGATTACTATCGTTTACGCAGAATTAGTAAATTCTGCGTAAAATTCACAAGTAACATCGAACACCGTTGTTAATCCTAGTTAATTTTTACAAACACAATATTTTGAGTACCAAATGTATATGGACTAATTCTGGTTTTCATTCCACTCACCAACTATTTACATCAACATATAATTGTACTCTCAACATAGATGTGGTTATTATGGAGATGGAAATAGTAAAATACATGTGGACCCGATAAACACAACTACTAAACTTGGAGTAAGGTCCTCACAATATATTGCCTATACTCAAATCAACCAGCTGCCTGATTTATATAAAATAGAAACCAGTCAGGGATCCAAAATGAATTTGTAATAGTGGTTAGGTTATATTTTCTCTTTTTTTCCTTTAAACATACTTTCTTACCTTACGTTTTGTTACATGCATATTTACTGTTCCTTTTATTGGTCTTTATTTTAAATTTTCCCCTGAGTTTTCTTGTTTGTTACTTTCTTATTTGTTACTTTCTTATCTGTTTTTCAGTTTTGTTAACCTTAATCCCAAAATGAGTAATGGAAATTATTCATCGGGAATATTATATGTGACTTATGTATGTAATATATTGAAATAAATAATAATAAAAATGAAAATGTGGTATTATTATTCAAGAAATACCACTTTGTTTTTAATAATTCAAATACATACATAAATACATATACATTGTAGTCATACAGGAGAAAGTGACCAAGTACCTACATTTTTTACAAAAACGTGATCATTGACTATTTGAAATCTTACTAGCTTAATATTGCCCTGACAAACATCCCAAAGGATTTTAAACTTAGAAGTATAATATATTGACTTATTAAAAATGACTAACTGCGTTGATGTTTATTTTGTTGCCAAGCAAAAGTGACTTAAATAGCCCTCCTGAACATTTTACGTTTTGTTAGTTGGTCACTTTCTCCTGTACGACTACGATATGTACAAATGATTCATTAATCCTTTAAATCCTGAGCAATATTACAACACGATAGAATATAGTTTTAATCCTTTATAGTTTTATCTCTGATTTTATTTATGTTGTTGAATAGACCCGCAAAGGTTTAGTATGATGCCGGCCGAGAGTTGATTTGACTGACGTGTTGACGTGTTGATGTGTCGCAGGGCGCCCATCACGACGGCCTCGTCCGTGGTGGCCGTGAAGTTCTCAGGCGGCGTGGTGGTGGCGGCCGACACGCTGGGCTCGTACGGCTCGCTGGCGCGCTTCCGCGACTGCCCGCGCGTGCTCGCACTCAACCGCCACATGCTGGCGGCCGCCGGCGGCGACTACGCTGACTTCCAGTACATGAAGGACATCATGGAGAGGAAGATGTGAGTCCCGCCCATTCTCCTACAAACATACTCAATACACCCTGACTATCTTTTTATACCAAATAAATACCGTGGCATAAGAACTTTGTAGAAATTTTCTACCCCCCCCCGTGGTGTAATTGGTTAGCGTGTTTAGGTACCCTGCTGGAGGCCCCGGGTTCGATTCCCAGGGGGGTTAAATATAAATATTAGCAATTTTACACTAGTATTTATTTAATATTACCCTGAAGCGCAGGAGTGATCACCTTGCCTTCGTGTAAATAACGATCAACATATAACACTGCGTTAATACGATGCAGTGCCCTATGCACCATCGGGTGCGAATAAGGGTTAGAAGAAGAAGCATTCACGGGGCTTTTGACCCGTCATCAGCTGCCTCGAGTGGCCTTTATTGAACATCCGTATAGCCCTGATTCTCGGGGATTTATAACTTAATTACCAATTGAGCTCATCATTTATGTTTCTTATGGGGCTTGCAACTTGCTGGTATGCAACCCTATGTGCCCTTAGCACTGTCGGTATTCTTGTTTGGTAATAGCGCCGCACAGCTACTAAAATGCAGTAATAAGTATTTGAGAGAGGGACTATCATCATGATGATGTTGGTGTTTGCAGTATCGACGAGCAGTGCCTGGACGACAACATGCTGCTGAAGCCTCGCTCCATGCACTGCTGGCTCACCAGGGTGCTGTACAACAGGAGAAGCAAGTACGACCCCCTCTGGAACAGCTACATCATCGCCGGCATGCAGGTAACCCTATGATCCCCAGTTGGTGTCACCGTCACCAGTGCACAGTGCTATTTGGTGTTTTGTGGAAAAACAGTCTTCATAATTTTTTATTATTTTGAGAAATAAAAGACTTTGTTTTATGATCCACTCACATTTTTATTAACCAACTAGTTTGGGCAACAACCTGTTGCTCTCTTCAGGGTTTAATTTATGATTTGGTCATAAATTTTACCCTGAAGAGGGCAACAGGTTGTTGCCCAAACTAGTTGGTTAGTAAAAATGTGAGTGGATCATAAAACAAAGTCTTTATAAGTAATAATTCTCAAAATAATAAATCGATATGATCCACAAAGTTAATGCTTTCAATATTCAAAACATTCATAATTTTATTTGAATTCTGAACAGTATAATCTGTGAAAAATTTTCTGTTAGACCTTTGTCTAACATAATGGTCAAGTGGGAAGTGCGATGACTGACCATTTCCTGTAAATATCTTGGCACTGATCCGTGTCTGTCTGCTGTGCTGGTCGGGATTGTGGAGGCGCCTGTGTACCGGCCAACGTTGGGTTGGAATCAGATCTAGCTGACTGACTGAACTAACTAAATGCTGATTACTTTCACTGCCTACACCGGGGTACTTCTACAAAATTTGGCGATGGATGTACAAACTTGTATTTACTTAGATTGGCAGTGACGGGGATATTAAAAGCTTTTAAATGTAAATTCACAGTAAAATCAGGATACAATTTTGTTTCACATTTTCAATAAAATTGCAACTCCAAAAAAAAAAATTGCTTCGCAAGAGAAGGTCTGTCAGGAAGCCTAGATGGTTCCGTATCAGATCTGGAAATGCGGTGGGACAGCTTTCAAAGACCTTGGGCTCAAAAAAGCCTCGACCCCTCTGCATGTAGATTTGCTCTGCCTGTACATAGTTGTACCAATCTGTGATGTCGCGAGAGCGATGCAGCCGGTTATTGACGACCAGCATCGAATGAGTAATGAGCCGAGTGTTCCGTCCCTCGCGGCAGGACGGGGAGCCCTTCCTGGGCGCGGTGGACATGCTGGGCACGGCGTACGAGGACGACTGCATCGCCACCGGCATGGCGGCGCAGCTCGCCAAGCCGCTGCTGCGCGAGTACACGGAGCACGCCAAGCCGCTGGACGAGGCCAAGGCCAGGTACACACACACACACACACTCTCATACATTGAACCAACCTAACTTTATTTCTGATAATTTCTATTCTTGAGTGTTCTTGCCAGTGCCCTTTATTATAACCTAAAGTATAATGTATACCCACACACAGGCCATGCCTTTATTATAACCTAAAGTATAATGTATACCCACACACAGGCCATGCCTTTATTATAACCTAAAGTATAATGTATACCCACACACAGGCCATGCCTTTATTATAACCTAAAGTATAATGTATACCCACACACAGGCCATGCCTTTATTATAACCTAAAGTATAATGTATACCCACACACAGGCCATGCCTTTATTATAACCTAAAGTATAATGTATACCCACACACAGGCCATGCCTTTATTATAACCTAAAGTATAATGTATACCCACACACAGGCCATGCCTTTATTATAACCTAAAGTATAATGTATACCCACACACAGGCCATGCCTTTATTATAACCTAAAGTATAATGTATACCCACACACAGGCCATGCCTTTATTATAACCTAAAGTATAATGTATACCCACACACAGGCCATGCCTTTATTATAACCTAAAGTATAATGTATACCCACACACAGGCCATGCCTTTATTATAACCTAAAGTATAATGTATACCCACACAAAGGCCATGCCTTTATTATAACCTAAAGTATAATGTATACCCACACACAGGCCATGCCTTTATTATAACCTAAAGTATAATGTATACCCACACACAGGCCATGCCTTTATTATAACCTAAAGTATAATGTATACCCACACACAGGCCATGCCTTTATTATAACCTAAAGTATAATGTATACCCACACACAGGCCATGCCTTTATTATAACCTAAAGTATAATGTATACCCACACACAGGCCATGCCTTTATTATAACCTAAAGTATAATGTATACCCACACACAGGCCATGCCTTTATTATAACCTAAAGTATAATGTATACCCACACACAGGCCATGCCTTTATTATAACCTAAAGTATAATGTATACCCACACACAGGCCATGCCTTTATTATAACCTAAAGTATAATGTATACCCACACACAGGCCATGCCTTTGTGGGATCTTTTTTGTATTTATATATATTTTTTTGTACTTGTATTTATACTTCACATATTGAAATGCAAATGAATTTAAAAGAAGATAAAAAAACCTCCGTATGGTCTATTTCATAGCGGAGAATGCTTCCACTTGTGATTGAATTACTTTTTCTTAATGAGTTGTTCAATGAATTTGCTTTATTTTAGTAAATTATGATTTGATCAATCAATGCAATTTGTTCAATGAATTACACGCATTAACACATTGTTGTCGGGGGGTTTTGTTCATCAACCCCACCCTTAATTATACTCTGGCAGTCTGCCGCCCGACCCTCAGTATACTAATCACAAGTAGCCGCAACACCCAATTCCCATCTGTACAATGTTTGCAGGCGTCTCTCGCGCTCTACCTAAAGTAAGCAAATAGAACGCTCCCAAGCGTCTCCCGCTCTCTACCAACAGTATGGAAAAGGACCCTAATTATACTCTGGCAGTCTGCCGCCCGACCCTCAGTATACTAATCACAAGTAGCCGCAACACCCAATTCCCATCTGTACAATGTTTGCGGGCGTCTCTCGCGCTCTACCTAAAGTAAGCAAATAGAACGCTCGCAAGCGTCTCCCGCTCTCTACCAACAGTATGGAAAAGGACCCTAATTATACTCTGGCAGTCTGCCGCCCGACCCTCAGTATACTAATCACAAATAGCCGCAACACCCAATTCCCATCTGTACAATGTTTGCAGGCGTCTCTCGCGCTCTACCTAAAGTAAGCAAATAGAACGCTCCCAAGCGTCTCCCGCTCTCTACCAACAGTATGGAAAAGGACCCTAATTATACTCTGGCAGTCTGCCGCCCGACCCTCAGTATACTAATCACAAATAGCCGCAACACCCAATTCCCATCTGTACAATGTTTGCGGGCGTCTCTCGTGCTCTTCCTAAAGTAAGCAAATAGAACGCTCCCAAGCGTCTCCCGCTCTCTACCAACAGTATGGAAAAGGACCCTAATTATACTCTGGCAGTCTGCCGCCCGACCCTCAGTATACTAATCACAAGTAGCCGCAACACCCAATTCCCATCTGTACAATGTTTGCGGGCGTCTCTCGTGCTCTTCCTAAAGTAAGCAAATAGAACGCTCGCAAGCATCTCCCGCTCTCTACCAACAGTATGGAAAAGATGCTTTCAACTGTTTCCCGCAAACAATGTGCAATAATTGGGGCGTAAAATAACGCATCGCATATGTATTTTGTAGTTCTTTGCTTTGATTGGGCAATAATGAGTTGTTTTGTGCCCGGGCAGGGAGCTGGTGACCAAGTGCCTGGAGGTGCTGTTCTACCGGGACGCGCGCTCCTTCCCCAGGTACCAGCTGGGCGTGGTGACGGCCGCGGGCTGCGCCGTGGAGGGGCCGCTGGAGCTCTCCCACGATTGGGGACTGGCGCACATGATCAAGGGATACAACTAATGACACTATTTCATGCCTATTCTATACATAATAAACCGCTCTTTTTATAATAACGTTTGTTTTAATTACTTTGAGATATTGTCAACAATTTGCTCTCTTAATGAGCGACATTTTGCATAACGAATTACAGAGAAAGGTTAGGTCCCTTTTTTGCAACATTAACTTGTGAGCAGAGACTTCCGCGCAGTGAGATTCTGGAACGAATCTCACTCGTTATGAGAGCTTCCACTGTATCCGAATGGTTGAATTAAAGTTGGAGATATCTGACATGGACTGTAACGCAGAAGAAGAACCATTTCTTGTGTACAACTGCGGAACCATTCTATGCAAAATTATCAGCGCATACTTACACAAGTCTCACATACCCGTTATACGATTGCACAGCTCTATCCTAATTGCATAGGTCAATCCTGATTGCGCAGGTCCATCCGTAGGCTTCATGTCATCTTTTATTTATTAGCCGTCTGATTTCAGGGTTTTGAATGTTATGTGGCGACCGGCTATTTATAGAAGCTGCGAGCGGTAAAATAAAACCCGTTTGTAATTGTTAACAATTGTTTATTTCCTAAAAGTACATTAAAACTTAAATACTAGTATCGCTCTGTTCGGCGGAGCGACGTTCCGTAGCGAAGGAATGTTATTCAAACAAAATAGCCAACTTGAAACGTAGCGATTAATTGTTAAGACTAGTAAATAGACGCCATTCGGTTCGGGGTCCGCTTACACTTCTATATTAGACCATTAGACGAGGCATTGCCCGAGCGGTGTAGACTACCATTCCGTACATTGGTGACAAACGCGGCCATCTCCAAACTTCACCCCTCTTCCATCTGACCATCAGTGGTCAGTGTATTTGGCTATCGTGCTGGAAGTCCCGGATATGGTTCCCAGGGGAAGGGTCAAAATAAATGCAATCCATTTTCCGCTCTCAATATTTATTTAACATTCCTCCGGACTGGCGCTCGAGGCGCAGGGCTGATCACCTTTATTACCAATCGATATAACAACTGCTTCTATATGATGCAGTGCCCTATACACCATAGGGTGCAGATAAGGGTTAGAGAGAGAAATGTAACAATCTGTATTCTTCTAACCATTATCCGCACCCGATAGTGCATTAGCCACTGTATCAGATTGTTAAATATGGGTAGGCAAAGTTCTGCGCTTCAGGTACAAGTCTATGGTATTATGAAATAAATACATATTGGAATTTGTTCATTCTGACCACCTCGGAAATCAAACGTGACATCTTCATGGTGGCCAAACGCGCTAACCGCTACGCTATGGAGGCGAGCTACAAATTAAAGGTCTGTTCAGATTATCAATAACATAACCTTATTATAACAGGTAAGCAAATGAGATGTCCGAATAGTGCAATGCAAAGATTTGGAGATTGCCGCGTTTGTTACTAATGCCCTCGAATTAACATTCTACTTAAAATATAGTTTTATAGCTGATGATAGAGTTTTAATTTTGTTACATTTTATCAAAATAGAGTTTTTTCTGGGCCAACACTTCCATGGCCGCGATGTGAGTATATTGTGTGTCTCACACATACATATAGACACAAAAGAACCATCAATATGAGTTGCATCAGTGTGTTTTTCCGTGTTGTTAGATGTGCTGGAAAAATGATATTTGAAACTGCCGATAATTACGAATTTCTTTTTGTGCAGTAACATATGCCCGCGCAGTGAACAATAGGTTCAGTTAAAGAGTACGAGGGCTCAACTTCAATTCCCGGCGGGGTTAGCGATTAATATTAAATCATAAATGATCCTACAGGTTAAAAGCTGTAGTATGTAGTTTGAATTTCTTAAAACTGCATGCGATGCCCTCGATTAATTCGAGGGCATTAATACTGAATGTACTTTTTGCTCACCTTTTAACAAGTGACTTAATTATTAGTTTTAATGAAACAAAGATTGTGTAGGTGAACTCGAGTGTTAGTTAAAGGCGGCGTGACACGACGCAGTATTGGCAGACAGGCCACGCCGTTAATGCAGTATGCGCAGCGGGGCACCCGGCTTCTCCCAACCGCCTGTCAGAGCCAATCTGACTTGATTTCTGGATGTTTTGTAATCCCGTAGTGAAATATCCTTTAGTATAGTTTAGTTACATGTTAAAATTAGGCTATGTTAATCTTGGAGGCCGCCATTTTCGGACAAAATATATCTTCATCTCGCTCGCTCCACGTATCGTGATACTACCTCGATCACTTGTATCGGAGAGTGAGAGAGAAGCGCAATATAAATGTTTCTTTCATAGTAACTGCATATTATATTACACCTTCTCGATGGCTCGTAACTTACATATCTGTTATTGCAACAAAAAGTGAAAGGGTAAAACGAATGTTTGTCGAGAAAATAAGTATTTAAAATAATAAATAACAGATGTTGTAATTGCACCGCTTGGCGGATGTCAGCGCAGAATTAGCGAATGATTTGCTCGCTGCTTCGGGAGGTCGGGAGTGCATCAGTGTCTCGGGTAGAGCGAGAGGGAGAGGAAGAGTGCGAGAGTGGCGAGTAGGAGGGCGGGGCGGGCGGGGGCGGCGCCGCTGTGCGAGTCCGCCTGGCGCGCCACCTGGTGCGACTGCGGGCGCTCGCGCACGGTGGCCGCCAGCACCTCGCCCGAGGAGTTCTCCGAGGGCTGCTCGTCCAGCATCTGGTTGGCGATCTTCAGGTTACGGAGAAGCTTGCTGATGTCGTCTGAGAGAATTTTCAAATATATAGAATAATTTTCAAAATGTAGCGACAAGACATATCTTGACGAGACAGATAATTTTTGAGAAGGGAATATAGAAGCCGGGCCATTTGTGGAGCTAGGGATCTGTGAAGACAGATGAATAATTTAACCAGTCTATAATTACCTTATAAACTGTGTAACATTCTTCGCTAATATGGCTCATATTTGTGTTGTTGAGCTCGCACAAGAATATTCTATGCAAGAAGCGATCAACTGTTGATTTTCTTATAATCTAAATAGCTGTGACCATTTAATGCCTTAAAATAATTTAAAAGAATGTCACCTACACTGATATGTATGTGACATTCTTTTAAATAATTTTCCCTCCTTAAAAAACTTGTTAGTCCATGACAATTCCTCGGGGCAACATAATCATTAGATCCAGTATTTGTGAGTGGATATTCAGAGATGGTGATATATTCGGAGATACGTGGTGATGGAGTGGGGTCACTGCAGCGCTGAGTCGCTGCTTAGAGCGGCTGCAGACAAAGCGGAATTGAAGCTCGAGGTGGTCAGCTAACTTGTCGATATACCCAACTTTGTAATATTCCGGACTACTCACCGGCTTCGTTGGTGTCATCTTCCACCTTGATGAAAGTGGTGAGAGATATCTCGTACAGATGGTTGCTTTCCTTCTGGTCTCGGATGGCGCGCCTTCTCCTTCCGTATCCTGTGGCTCCGTTACTGCACACGGCCTGGATATAACAAATCACAAAATATATAAGTCTACATTCCAATTGTATTTTACGGTCATCAATTTGGAGCGAAGCCTATGGGAATGGCATTGAACTATTTTATTAGAACCAAGACAGTTCTGGGATCATGTTAGATTTCTACTAAAGCTTTCAAATTTAACTTAAAATATTGTAAATAAAGTTATTTCAACTAGATATAAAATATCTACAGTACTTCTTTATATGAAAGAAGATGAACATCTGAGCATCCCGAGGTATACGACCTGGCATTTGGCTGGCTTAAACAACCACTTTTAAACACTTGTGTAACATTCACCATTCTGTTAATTCTTGAAGGCTGTATATATGCAATGGTCGTGGAACTCTTCAAATGTTGGTACAAATATTGATACATTTGGAAATGTGGCTATTCCATTTGAACTATAATATTGACATCTCATCCGTAGGGATTAGATGTCAATAACTATAATATTGACATCTAATCCAGTGTCCGATATAATAAACAATCAAATGGGGGGTTGATAAGTAAGATTTGTTAATGAGCGTATTTGAAAGAGAGAAGATATATATGAGTTTGTGATTACCCCTTGGCACTTGTCGAGACAGACTTGCACGGTGCCGCGGAACTGCACGTAGGTGGTGTCGGGGAACTTGAAGGCGCGGAAGCGCGCCTCCAGCGAGTCCCCGTCCGTCGTCACGAAGTTGTCAAACAGGTACGGGTCCACCGAACAGCTGCCCATCAATTCAGCATTTATTTATCAACATACACACTAGCGGAAGTAATCATTCTATAGGCTATAAAAATCTCATTTCATGTTTCTCTCCCCTTACGAAATAACCAAAGTATCTAGCTTCCTTTCCTTTACAGTGCATATTCAATATGTGCATGGAAAAAGTTCCATGCGCCTTATGATATCTCGAATTGGATCACTCTCAACCATTAAAAGAATTCTTCTATGGCACCTGCAATGCTTCCTTTTGCTCGAGATGCACGGTCCTCATACGCAAATTGATCATATTCAAGTAAAATCATTTAAATTAATAAAAAATATATATTAAAGGATATAATGTATTTTTTATGGTAAAAATAGGTGAAATTCAATTAAATCAAATTATTATCGAGTCTAATCCAAATATCTCACAAAACAATGTGCATAAACATGTTTGTCTATTTCTGTTTATGTTTTGGAGCATTAGTGTTGTGAACTTCCTCCGGAACATGAAGATATATTACCCGTTGAAGACGATAGTTTCCTGCTGCGTGGCGGTGTCGGACACCTGCAGATGGGAGACCATGAGTCCGTAGACGGGCGCGGAGCCCTCGTCCAGGAACACGCGCATGGCCAGCGGAGTGCCCGGCCGCACCGAGATCTCCCCCGACACTCTGCAACATAACACAACGCTTATAAGTATCTCTCGCTCTCTACCAACAGTATGGAAAAGACGCTTTTAAGCGTTTCCCGCAAGCAGTGTGTTAATACTAGATACCCCTTGTCGCTGCTGCAATCGGTATTATTTTCTCTAATAAAAGCCCATTTTTTGACACTGAACTGAAACTAAATGCCTTTTTAATTAACTTTAAAAATGAATTATGTGTGTCATCTATTTATGAATCATGTATGTCAAGTATCTTATTTTCTAGCTGAAACAAAAGAATAAACAAAATACTATGTGGTGACATTAATTATGTTTGTTCAAAATTAAATAAAAAAATGAGTACGTACTCCTTGCCGTCCTGGCTCACGGCCACCCCGAGTTTTGGTACCGGAGCCTCTCCCGTCAAGCTGGTCGTGATCTCCAGGTTCCTGCAGTACACAAAAGGAAGATAAGTCTTGAAATCTTGTCAACAAAAAATATCTTGTTTTGAAATGCGATCCCTTATGGTGAGGACTGACCTCCACATTTGGTCGTAACGTAACATGTTACGATGCGAGCATTCGTATAGTCAGTACAGCGAGCCGAGCGCTCCGTCCATAGTCGGAGAGCGGAGGTCAGTCCCCACCATTAGACGATAGCACGATAGAATGTGTGGAAAAATCTATGTATTACAGAATTAAATTTGAAGATATTAGAAAGGAAATACGCAGCTGAGTTAGGGATGATTGGAAAAAGTACGGAGATAGTTTGGGCACGTGGAGCGAATGGATGACGAGAGAGTATATTTGGTAAACATAAACGGGTGAGCATCGGGAGGTGTTCCAGATATCGAGCCGTGAGGGGCTGCGACTGGTGTCACAATAAGAAGAAGAAGGTTGCAACGTACTCGGGTTCCTGGAATCCGGCGGGCAGGTCCAGGTCCCTCTGCAGGCGGCGCGGCGGGCCGAGGGCGCAGCGCACCGACAGCACCTCCCTCCCGGCGCCCCCCTCCCCCTCCACCACCACCTTGTGGTAGAACACCCGCTTGCCCTGCCGAACACGACAATTGTCAACTTAGCACACAACAAATGACTCCTTAACGTAATCAAATGTCAACTTAGCACACAACAAATGACTCCTTAACGTAATCAAATGTCAACTTAGCACACAACAAATGACTCCTTAACGTAATCAAATGTCAACTTAGCACACAACAAATGACTCCTTAACGTAATCAAATGTCAACTTAGCACACAACAAATGACTCCTTAACGTAATCAAATGTCAACTTAGCACACAACAAATGACTCCTTAACGTAATCAAATGTCAACTTAGCACACAACAAATGACTCCTTAACGTAATCAAATGTCAACTTAGCACACAACAAATGACTCCTTAACGTAATCAAATGTCAACTTAGCACACAACAAATGACTCCTTAACGTAATCAAATGTCAACTTAGCACACAACAAATGTCAACATCAAAACACAGCAAATGTTAACTTTATACACATCATAAGATTTAAGTTTTGTACTAACATTTCTTGGTGGAACTGCATTTTATAAAATAAAATAACAAATGTAATTTTTTCAACATCAATTTTATTTGACCAGTAACCGGGTTTCGTCGTAACCATCATGTCGGTTACGACAAAACCCGGTTGCTGGTCAAATAAAATTCATGTGGAAAAAATTACACACCTATGTATGTGCAACTATTTGTTATTTTATTTTATACACATCAAATGTCCAAAGATCAACACACAATATGCAGTGCCTAATCGTAATAAATGAAAGCGCAATATTTACCGTCGGCTGGTGCAGGACCCTGGTGACGCCGCACTTGTGCACGTCCTGCAGGTCCAGCCGGAACACCGCGGCGCCCTGCTCCAGCGACGGCGCGCACACCGGGTAACCTGCAACGGGCGCAACGTGCCACACATCACTCGGCGGGATGCAAGGGATAGGTTCATGAGATGACGCAAGCTGAAAGGACTCACCCTTGAGTTGGTCCAAGTACGCCACCTCTCCTTCCTCGCCGAGCGGCACCACCACCGTCATGGTCTCGGCGTCGCACACCACCTTGGCTTGCTTGCCTGAAAACAAACACAATCCTATATATTCATTTGTCGTATTCAACGATACAAAGTAATATGTACAAATCATCCCTATAATTCTAATTTATTATTAGATTAAAACCAATATTTTTAGCTTTTCCACTTTTTTATTTGACCAGCGACCGGGTTTCGTCGTTACCGACATCATCAGACTGGTGAGAGGCTATACAAATTGTTATGTTATATATAAAAGAAGGCAGGAGTTGATAACCATGATTTGATATAATTTTATGAGAAATTAATTTAATTTGAGTGAATTTTAGTATTGTATGATATTTAAAATATTTTTTATAAAGGTTTTTTTTTGTATTGAAAGCACGATTTTATATAAAGTTATAATAGATTTGCATTTTTTGTAAATGAATTTAAATTATGTAACGAGGTATCAGGAAATGCTGGTTGACGGCTCCTTCCACTGCGCTGTGGTTGTCCGGGGGGAGTCCGAAGTTCTCTGAAATATAAATTTCCCGGCAGTCATTTCTTATCGACAAGACATTAAGGCATCTATTGTTTCTTTTCTAATGGGTAAAGTAAGGGAGAATGAATGTGTGTTACTTGATCATTTAATATGTATTTATTATGACAACATAATACAACAACAACAAAATACATATTAAATGATCAAGTAACACACATTCATTCTCCCTTACTTTACCCATTAGAAAAGAAACAATAGATGCCTTAATGTCTTGTCGATAAGAAATGACTGCCGGGAAATTTACATTTCAGAGAACTTCGGACTCCCCCCGGACAACCACAGCTTAGTGGAAGGAGCCGTCAACCAGCATTTCCTGATACCTCGTTACATAATTTAAATTCATTTACAAAAAATGCAAATCTATTATAACTTTATATAAAATCGTGCTTTCAATACAAAAAAAAACCTTTATAAAAAATATTTTAAATATCATACAATACTTAAATTCACTCTAATTAAATTAATTTCTCATAAAATTATATCAAATCATGGTTATCAACTCCTGCCTTCTTTCATATATAACATAACAATTTGTATAGCCTCTCACCAGTCTGATGATGTCGGTAACGACGAAACCCGGTCGCTGGTCAAATAAAAAAGTGGAAAAGCTAAAAATATTGGTTTTAATCTAATAATAAATTAAAAATGCAATTCCATCACGAAGTGTCAGTGGATAATATAAACCTATAATTCTCTTTCTACAAAATCTAAGGGTGAAGACTGACCTACAAATATCGTCGTAACGTAACATGTTACGATGCGAGCATTCAGGCAGTCAGTACAGCGAGCCGATGCTCGGTGATGTTCGCCGCGAGCGATGTTACGACGTTATGTTACGAGGAAATGCTCCAGTCAGTCTCTGCCTTAATTCTTATATCCAATATTTTCATATATTTAAACATATCAAAATATGCTTTCTATTTTCTTACTTTTCTACCCAACCGGACTGACTACACAGCACACGCACACATATAATAGTTAGGGAATCAATGTCCTCCCATATTTGATGATATAATTAGGTATAAATTAAGGTATAACAAGGCATGACGTAATGCCATGTCACTGTATAAACCAGTGCTCACCAACTTAAAAAAAGGGCTGTGGTTTTTTTTAACGTTAGGGGGCTGGATGTAAAAAAACATTATTATTCCGACTATCCTACTGTTTTTACTTTCACTGTCCTCTAAATCCACTTACTAATCAAATTCCTATTATAGCTACCGTGGATTCACAAGTAAATAATTAAATTATTCAACCCTTTCATTATTAAAACCAGAAAGACGTCATGATTTATAAAAGTATCAGATACATTTTGGACAGTATGTGTTAAAATTTTTTTACATGGGAATTGCATTTATTATTCACCTTGCTTATTATGTACAAGGTTTAAAGATCTTTTAAGTGGATTTTTGTGTCATATAACATTCAAAAATATATATTTATTAGTTTATTAGTGTTGGGAACAGGAGGGATAATCTAGTGTGGGCCAATCAGGATTTTTTAGCATTTGCTAATTGGGAGGAAACCACGTTGCACTCCTCAGGAGAAGCCGGACTGCTGACTGTCCTCAACAGGCCGGCCTTCCGTTCCACTAGAAGAGGGTTAGGCATTTTGTGGACAGTATATTAGGGATCCCTCAGGATTGTGCTAAAATTTTCGATTCATATTACGTTTTTTTTCCTCTCAATAAGTTTTGCATCGATATTTTTCTAAATTTCCGCCTCCGTAGTGTAATGGTCAGCACGCTCTGGAGGTCCCGGGTTCGATTCCCAGAGGGGGTCAAATAAATATAAGTGATTTTTTCACTGTATATTTATTCAATATCACCCTGGACTGGTACCTGAAGCGGAGGGCTGATCACCTTTCCTTCATGTGTAAACGATCACGATAACACTGCGTTTATATGAAGCAGTGCCCTATGCACCATTGGGGTGCGGATAAGGGTTTTATTATGTTATTATTATTTTCCTAAATATCGATTAATTTTGTATCTTGAAATTTGTTGTAATACGAGTAATTACTTTTATGGAAGTTACAAAAATATTTTTATCAACAAACAAATTAAAACAAATTTTATTTCCGCATAAAGTAAATTGTGTAAAGCTGCGATATTCTTCAAATATATACATATGTACGTATCAAGGCTTAAAAATATATCACGCACGAATCATTTATACGCAGAAATCGGGATTGTTTTTAGGGCCGGTCGGGACGGTTCGGGCCGCGGGCCCCATGTTGGCGACCGCCGGCGCCGGGGTAGACGATATCTCGAGACAAGCTTTTCACAGATAATTACTTTGTTTCCTTTAACAATAAAATTAGCTTTGCTGACAATACAACGATACAAAGATAAAATATAACTACCAAGATAACACCGCGTCAACGCATGCTACTGAGAGCGGTTGAGACTTAGATTAAGATTATTATAACTACAAGCGATTGATAACACTGCTCGTGATTACAAAAAAGGATTCCACTCTAAAACTGGTCGTATTATAAGGTACATAAAAATGAAAATCTTGTTATCAGATCTGTTCTTTGTCCGAGGCTTTTGCGGCGGGACCGAGTAAGGAATACCGACATCCGGAGCATGTGTAAGACGGAGGATATCGTGAGGTGGGGACGACATCGAAGGCGATACTGGAAGGAACATATAAACAAAATGTCAGATGACAGACTTCCACGTATCGCCCTTCAAGGAAACTCTGAAGGACGCAGATCTCCAAGAAGATGGAAAGCCAGCTGGGAGTCAACATCCCAAGAGCGATATGTGGAGGCACAAACAGATCCCTAGGATCTACAAAAAGAAGAAGAAGAAGATGTTATCAGGAGGGTCTCAAGTAATGTGAATTTGATCAAAGATGCACACAAATAGAAAAAATCTGCTTAATATGAAAGCTATCCATATTCCACATAGATGCTTGTTGTGAACTCACACGTACCGTGTTAAGAGAGTTTGATCAATATATCTTCCTAGATAATTCCATCATTGACAATCCCAAACAACACATTTTTAAATTCCGGTTCCAAAAATTGAGTTGTGTGGGGTTGTCAATGATGGGTAGGATTGGTGAATGTTACACGTGTGTAAAGTGATCATTCAACCAAGCGTATGACATCGTAAGTCCTGGTCTTCTTCATCTACGTTGAGATATCATAAATTGCTCACTCCTTTCAACAACGTCATATATCAAAAATCGACAATTTTCAGTTGTGCATGTTTTCGGATTGCCCAGAAAATGTACTACATCCCAGCAAAAGCGGCATATTTTAAACTTAATATTTACCCGCTACAGGGCAGAAAGTGTTGTTTTTGCATTTTGAAGAAAAGGTATTGTTTAATTATTTTTTTAAATATACTGAATATTTTTAAAATGCAGAAAAAACATTCAGGTTTTACCTAAAAAGATCTGTTGCACAGTAAAAAGTTCAATAAGTGGCTTGATATTTATTTTCAATACATTTCATTATAATTTTAAACTTTAAAAACGATCTCCTGAAAAATCTAGTTTTTTGATATACGACGTTGTTGAAAGGAGTGAGCGTAATGTAAAAAAAAGTGTGCACGCATGGAGACCGTAGGCTGTCCCCTACCCAGGCAGGGGAAAGAGCGGAGACGCTGTCGGCAGTCGGCAGTCAGCAGTTGGCAGTTCACGGGACGAACTTTGAACCAGGAAAGTCATATTTTCGCACATAACCTCAACTGTCACACGCCACAGCGGCTGCGGCTGTAATGGGACAGCTAATTGCCGTAATTACGGCGCTAGAATAGCCTCACCTCACCATCTCCGCTCGTCTGCAAAGTCTGCAACTGTCGCGATGCTCTTAGTGAATGATTATTACACACAAGGAAATTCTTTCAAAGACATCCACGACTTATAGTAAACATTTATACGAATTCCTACTTAAAACCATAATTTTTTAAAACCATATTTTAAATGTAATTATTATTATAATCCACTGCGTACATTAATCCAATTTTAATTCATTTTGCCAGAAAAATTATATAAAACCATGGTTATCAACCCCTGTCTTGATTTTTCAGGATATCGTTTTTAAAGTTTAAGAATATAATGAAATGTATTAAAAATAAATATCAAGCCACTTACTGAACTTTTTACTGTGCAACAGATCTTTTAAGGTAAAACCTGAAGGTTTTTTCTACATTTGAAAAATATTTAGTATGTTAAAAATTTTTAAACATTACCTTTTCTTCAAAATGCAAAAGCAACACATTCTACCCTGTAGCGGGTAAATATTAAGTTAAAAATATGCCTCTTTTGCTGGGATACAGTACATTTTCTGGGCATTCCGAAAACATGCACAACTGAAAACTGACGATTTTTGATATATGACGTTGTTGGAAGGAGTGAGCGATATGTATAACAAGAATAGGGATTTCTCATGATGTTGTTTTATTGGCTAATAAATTAATATGAACAATCATAAGACTATCGGTAGCATTCTTATTGTAATCTGTAGATAAATAAGGAAGATGTGAAGGTTTAAACTTTATAAATTTTTTTCGTCATCGGGTGTTATCGGGCGTATCCCTTTATGTATCTGCTTTATAGAGCTGTAATAGTAGTAGTGTGGATTCGTTTCTGTGACGTCATTCGTTACCAACTTACGACAACAAGGCGAATTTTGCAAAAGAAATGATAAATGAAAATATTGATCACATTGGCTATTATAAAAACAAAACGAGTATCACATAATCCTTTATAGGTGTTGAGTCTGTTAAATTAGATATTCCTCCCGAATGATAATATCCTATTTGGTCAACCCTTCCACCAGTCTGATAATGTCGGTAATGATGACACCCGGTCTAGTGGAATAAATTAAGAGTGGAAAAAACTATATAGTTGTCGATTTATTTTATAAAATGCAGTTCCACCTAGAAATGTCAGTACAATATGTACTTAAAAAAAGAGTATTTATTTTTATAGTTTTTATGGAAACATGGGTAGGAATTATCGTATGTTTATATACGAGTACACATTTCTTTCCCACAGCTTCATCGGTATAGATTTCTCTTCCACATTCTCATGTTTATATTTCCTAAAAACAATTGGTCCAGTTCTCATGGACGAAGTTCTCCATTGTCAAGTTTAGGCTAACATTCTCCCTACTCGCAGTGTAGCGTGTTGGGGAATTACATCTATTTACGATAGCCGATTATTCAAAAATGAGAAAACAACTAGTTACACGATAATTCGATTCAACTAAACAACAAAATGGAGACGCGATTATCTGCCCTTTGCTGCAATATATCGCTCACTCCTTTCAACAACGTCATAAATCAAAAATCGGCAATTTTCAGTTGTGCATGTTTTCGGAATGCCAAGAAAATGTGCTATATCCCAACAAAAGCGGCATATTTTTAATTTAATATTTACCCGCTACAGGGCAGAAAGTGTTGTTTTAACATTTTGAAGAAAAGGTATTGTTTAAGTATTTTTTTAAATATACTAAATATTGTTCAAATGGAAAAAAAATCAGGTTTTACCTAAAAAGATCTGTTGCACAGTAAAAAGTTTAATAAAAAACTAACTAACTAACCATCACGCCGCTTCCCCGCAGGGGTAAGCAGAGAGAATAGAGCGCCACACCAATCTGTCCTTGCAAACATTCTTCGCTTCAGTTTAATAAGTGGCTTAATATTTATTTTTAATACATTTTATTTTATTTTTAAACTTTAAAAACGATCTCCTGAAAAATCAAGTTTTTTTTATATATATGACGTTGTTGAAAGGAGTGAGTGATATATGCGCATTTTTTTTAATTTTGCTTTAAAATAACGTTAATAATTTGGAAAATAAATTACATGAAAATTACACAGTATTTTTTTGACATCTCATCAAAGATGAAGAAGAATATGGAAGTCTGGGCATTTTCGGGGCTGACGACCGTCATAGGCTGGTTTAAGTAATCACTTTACACACGTGTAACATTCACCAATTCTACCCATTATTGACAACCACACCACTCAAATTGCAAAGCAAAGCAAAAATGATTTGAAAAATGGTTTAGTAATTCTTTGATATAAAAAAAGAACTTTTAATGATGGTCCATCGCTCTCCTCTTCTCAGAATGTCATAATTTCCATTCCTCGCCATACCGCAACATTATTCATTAATTCCTGCGCTCAACGAGCTCCTAAACTTTGGAATGAATTACCTCTCCGCGTGCGGAAGTGTGACCTCCTCCGTACACATTTAATAAACTTTTTAGATCCCCTATCTTTCCTCAACTCCTTTCCTGATCATCAAATTGTAGTTGTGAACTTTTACTGTAACTTCTGTCAAAGAATATGCATAAGTACTATATACCCAATAATTCAAACAGCTATTTTAGCTTGACCATTAGGACAAGTCTGTTTTTTTTTGTTTAAAGATATTGCTTCGTGGGAATAGTGATAAAATAAAATAGATAACATTTGAAGGAAATATGTATTTATAAATTGGGCTGACTTAATTCATTTATGCAAATATTGGAAACAAATGAACACCTGCTGATGAACTAAATTATGCTAATTTAAAACACACATTACTTTTCATTCAAACTCAATTTGGCCTTCGTTGGGAAACGTCTCAATGGCGACTAAATCAATATTAAAACCATTTTTATTAATATATTGGTGTAATAAATTAGATTCTAATATTATCTGTCTTCCTATGTCTTATAACTATTGTAGAAACAGAATCGACCTTTGTCAGACGGGAGGAATATCTAACTTAACATACTCAACCTATAAAGGATCGTATTAGACTCGTCAAGTGTTTATAACAGCCGATATAATCAATATTTTCATTCATCATTTTCTTTTGGAAAATTCGCCTTAAAAAAACGTTATTTTCGTAAGGTGGCAACGAATGACGTCACAGAAACGATGGAGTTATTTTAATATTGGTAACATTGCTAAATTATTGGCGGCTCTATTTTTTATGTCTATGGTGTCCGCCTCCGTAGTGTAATGGTCAGCGCGCTCGGCTACCGTTCTGGAGGTCCCGGGTTCGATTCCCAGAGGGGGGTCTAATAAATATAAGTGATTTTTTCACTCTAATATTTATTCAATATTACCCTGGACTGGTACCTGAAGCGGAGGGCTGATCACCTTTCCTTCGTGTGTTAACGATCAAGATAACACTGCGTTTATGTGATGCAGTGACCTATGCACCATTGGGGTGCGGATAAGGGTTTTATTATTATTATTATTATGGTGTTTTAGAATTACAGTCATTTGAAGTCCTCCAATTTCAATCTACATACAATGGGGACCTTTTTCTAACGTTAAATGGCCACTACAATGCGACGAAATATTTTTCTGTATTTCCTCGATCATTAATTATATGAAGCCAGGTGATCAGTCCTGCGCTCCAGATCCATAGATATAGGCACTCCTATGTAAGTGTGATGGAATGCAGGTGACAAGTCGAGGACATGACTGATATTTGGGAAAGCAAACGGAGGAGGAATGGGATGTATTATAGGAGAATAATATACGCGCGTTTAATCGTGAATTTCGATTCAAGGTTTTGTTCTCTCACTCATTATTTCCTTGTTCTTACTACAAGAATTATGAAGTAATTCTGACATCATATCTGAGCACATTAACACTAATAGATATTATAATCATTGCTCATATCTCCAAGGTTACCACGTCACGCTATCTTATTTAGATACTCATTATTGCTAGATTGCATCTTTTGTTTATATTATATAAACTGCAGGCACATCTACCATACGCTGTTCTACCATTCAGGGAGTAGACTAACCTCCATACTATGGATAATTCTCCCTTACACTCTGCACTCATTCCGACTGCGGGTACATCTACCATACACTGTTCTACCATTTAGGAAGTAGACCGTTAGGTTAGGTTACTACCATTCAGGAAGTAACCTAACCTAACCTCCATACTATGGATAATGCTCCCTTACACTCTGCACCCATTCCGACTGCAGGTACATCTACCATACACTGTTCTACCATTTAGGAAGTAGACCGTTAGGTTAGGTTACTACCATTCAGGAAGTAACCTAACCTAACCCTTATACTATGGATAATGCTCCCTTATATTCTGCACCCATTCCGACTGCAGGTACATCTACCCTACACTGTTCTACCATTCAGGGACAAGTCTGGCCTCCGTTCTGCGGATAATTTTCCGTTTTTTTCAGGAAATATTTAAGCTATGCAAAAAACACATGTTGGCAATAACAGACGTCCTTGTCGACTTTGTAAATGTGTTTACATTTATTTTATTATTCATATGTATCATAACAACTGTTAGCATTTTTGGTTCAGTATACAGTGGAACCTCTCATAACGAGCAAATAAAATGTGAAAAAGCAGCTCTCTTAGCGATGTTTCGCATTACGAGTAACAGAGGAAGGGCAAGTCCCTTTTTCACGATCTTCACTTGTGAACCGGGACTTTCGCGGCTCGGGAAGGAGGTTTACCAAGAGGACCCTCACTACTGAACAAGTGTTTCGCTTAACGAGTAAGATGCTGGAACGAATTAAACTTGTTATGAGAGGTTCCACTGTGCCTACACGAAAGTGATTAAAGTATTATTTTGTGTCTAGCTGGCTTGGAGACGTGTCGTTTCATTCTTTATAACACCATAGCACAAATCACAGCAAAACAAATTTAAAAGTCAAAAGCAACATCCTTATAGACACGAGGAAGAGTATTGCTGACGCAAATTAAGAGCATTCGTAAGATTTTGCCAGTTGATGCTGCCCGTCAATTGGTAGTATCTAGAATCTATTATTGTAAAAGTACATATATGTAGTAGATGTTGTAGTCGTACAGGAGAAAGTGACCAACTAATAAAACGTAAAATGTTCTTGAGGGCCATTTAAGTCACTTTTGCTTGGCAAGAAAATAAACACCAATGCAGTTAGTCATTTTTAACAAGTCAATATATTACACTTCAAAGTTTAAAATCCTTTGGAAAATCCGGGGAAATATTAAGCTAGTAAGATATCAAATAGTCAATGATCACGTTTTTGTAAAAAATGCACTTGGTCACTTTCTCCTGTATGACAACGATATATGTATTCTCTATTCAAATTTGTTTTTTTATCAAATACTAGCTGTACCCGGCCACGCTTTGCTGTGCCTTAGTCAGGTTAAATAGAAAAGAAAGAAATTATAAACCTCACATTTCGAATATGTTGAATTTTACAATGCCTATGGGTATACAATGTCTTTATCCATAGGTCTGGAGTCGGAATAATCGGCGAGTATATATAAGGAGATTAATGAATGTAGAAGTGGGGAAGATTGTTTTCAAAGACTGATTGGTGTGGTCAATTGCTGTTTGCGCGACCGATGGCATAGGATGCTGTTTCACCAGCAGTTAGAAACGGTGAGAGTGAAATGATCTTTAGAAAAAAACTAAAAACGCATTTGTTTGCTGAATCATTTCCATAATTTTATTTTCCTCGATCAAATTGCCATGTGGCGTTCCATCCTAACTTGCTACATAGGAAGTGCCGTGTATGAATAATAACGAGCGATGGACGAGGAGGTATGTTTGCTACAGCTAGAAGAGATGTCTGGCAGGAAATGTGTGTTTACTCAGTTGCAAAAGGATAAAATTAAACACAATTTTGTAGCAAGTATTTCTCAATATGTTACAAATATTTACTTGCCAGGCTTTGTAAATTACGAGTATGGTGATATAAGCGTTTGAATTGTAAAATAAATTCATTTACAAAATAGTAAAACATTATACATATTAGGTACGTCTATTCTGTATTATTTTTTGACATCTCATCAAAGATGAAGAAGAATATGAAAGTCTGGACATTTACGGGGCTGACGACCGTCATGGGCTGGTTTAAGTGATTACTTTACACACGTGTAACATTCACCAATTCTACCCATTATTGACAACCATACTACTTAAATTCTTGAAAGTTCTATATATATGAACCAATTTCGAAACGTTGTTCTTGAATCTCTAGAACTTCACTAGAGACATCTATTGGTGAGATGAAGAGTCTTTTAACTGAGCTGAAACTCTTTTTATTTGTATGTGAGGTCCGAATCCTGGATTCGAATCCGAATCGTGAATCACATACACGAGAAACGCCAGAAAATATCATTTTCATTTTTATTATTTTAGCTAATAATTTGACTAGTCAATATTGATAAATCAACATAGACGAAGAAGAATATGTTACTTAAACTAGTCTATGACAGGTCGTAAGCCCTGTAAATGCCAATCTGTTTAAATACGAATTAGTAAAACCACCACCAAGTTTCTAGAAGTGCCCCTTGGTAGGCAGTGAAAGGAAGCAGTAGTTGGTTAGTTAAAAGTCCAGACACGCACAAAATATTGTGAAAAATCAAATAATTTATTTTGACTAGCCTAGGAATCGAACCTCATATCTAGGAAGAGATAGAGAACTACGAGAGATAGTTGAGATTTTGTAAACGCCATCTGATTGCTTCCTTCCCACACGATCTGGCATCTCGAACAAGGCCGCGGTGACACCTCCCACGACAGCCGCTCCAGCCTGCAGTGGTACAGCGCAGCACACAATGGCCCATTCAACACGCTGTTCTAGCGCCTGCCACACAAACAATACCCGAGAACCTTGAGAACTTCTTTGTATCCGAGGTCATTCAGGTGAAACGAGAGAAATTTCACTAATTGGAACAATGTTTTCTAGGGATAGAAACGGTGATGAAGACTCGTTTCAAGAACGTCATAAATAAAAAATCGTCAACTTTCAGTTGTGCGTGTTTTAGGAATGCTCAGAAATTGTGCTATATCCCAGCAAAAGAGGCATATTTTTAACTTAATATTTACCCGCTACAGGGCAGAAAGTGTTGTTTTTGCATTTTGAAGAAAAGGTATTGTTTAATAATTTTTTTAAATATACTAAATTTTTTTCAAATGGAAAAAAAACCTTCAGGTTTTACCTAAAAAGATCTGTTGCACAATAAAAAGTTTAATAAGTGGCTTGATATTTATTTTTAATACATTGTATTATATTTTTAAGCTTTAAAAACGTTCTCCTGAAAAATCAAGTTTTTTGATTCTTGAAAGGAATGAGCGATATGAGAGAGTTAATACCAAGAACGCAGTGAATGGTACGCTGAAACCAATTGTAGCAAATGAAAGCTAAACTAGAAATGGAAGTAAGCATGGAAGGATGTGATAGTTTGGTAGACTAAATGAGGTTATTCAGACGAATGTGCGGTGAAACGATGTGCGGTGGATGTTGGAATGGTGCAATAAGGAAATGATGCGAGGCTGAGATGAGCACTATCCAGCAAATTAAGAAAAACTTCTTCAAATGGTTTGGGAATGTGTCACAAATGAGTGAGGAACGAACGGTTTAACATATATACGAGGCGAATGTAGTTAGAAATAGAAGCAGAGGAAGATCGAGGAAAACATAGTTCATGTACTTGGGCGTGGACTGATCAGAAGCCGGAATAATCGGCGGGGTATATATGAAATAGGCTGCAAGCAGTAACAGAACGAGAAAACAAAGGATACAGAAGAGGCCTATATCCAGCAGTGGAGAACAAAAGGCTACAGAAGAAGATAATGAGGAGGGCGTGAACGTAGAAGAGACTAAAGATGTTTGCAAAGACAATGTAGCGTGGCGTTCTATCATCTCCGGCTACCCTGTGGGGGAGCGGCGCGATGGTTAGTAGGATATTCGGCGAATAACGCATAACTATCGGAAGTTAGTTTATTGTGAATATGGTGGCCGGCCGAGTCCCGTTACCAGGAGAACATAACGACAAAAGGTCAGACAAACACAGACGCTACGTTCAGTGTGGGATTCCAGCACATGTGGTTATTATTTCCCATTTTCCTGCCGCACACACATACAGGTACGCTACACCACTGTCCGGCGGTACAACGAAAAGCTAAAAACATAAGGTCGGAAGTCAACAATCAGCGAAAGATGGTGATTTGCATCGTGCGTCTTTTTGGTAATAGTTATTATGAAAAAAATACGATAACGATGGTGTAACCCAGAGTTGCTCTAACTTTTTCTATTCAGGGTGTGTTTAATGTGAAATGTGAGCCTACTCAACTGAGCACAGGCAATCAAAATTTGGAGCAATAGGCTTTTGTCACGATATTGGATTATTGGCTAATAAATTAATATGGAAAATCACAAGACTATCGGTAACATTCTCAATGAAATCTATAGGGAACTAAGGGAGATATTAAAGGTTAAACTTTAGATATTTGAATAAAACGAAAAACGTGCGTTCGCATACGTCATCCAATTTCCGTCTACGAACGTTTTATGACGTCATATGGTTTATTGTCTATTATTTATAGAGCTGTAATATGGATTTTTTGTTTACCACTATACTAACATTTGTGTTATACAAATATGAGGGAAGGGGGGGGGGGGTGGGATGGTGGACCATATACATCAACAAATAATTTAGCAATGTTACTAATATTAAAATAAGTCCATCGTTTCTGTGACGTCATTCATTGCCAATTTACGAAAATAAAGTTTTTTGTAAAGCAAATTTTCCAAAATAAAATGATGAAAGAAAATATTGATTATATCGGCTGTTATAAACACTTCACGTGTCTAATACAATCCTTTATACGTTGCGTATGTTAAATTAGATATTCCTCCCGTCTGACAAAGATCCATTGTGTTATTTTCACAAAACTAGACGTTTTCTCCGCGGCACACCAACTAATCACCGCGGTACACCAGTGTGCCGCGGCACACACGCGCCGGAACAATGCTCTATCCTACAACATTTACCCACCTCCGTAGTGTAGTGGTCAGTAAGTGACGATCAGGATAACAGTGCGTTTATATGATGCAGTGCCCTGTGCACCTTTGGGTGCGGATAAGGGTTGGAAGAAGATGAATGGAATTCCGTCATTCTGGAATATTGAATGGGTAAAGAATACATATTTAGCATTCTAACGTGAAAGTTGATGTTCCAAAATACAGTCGAACCCGGATATAGAGGATCCCAAGGGACTGGAAAAAGTTTCCCTTATATCCATGCTTTATACACAGGGATAAAATGGCAGGACGCAAGGCCATCTCTCTTCTAAAGGGGTTTCCCTTATGTCCTTCTTCTTCTAACCCTTATCCGCACCAATCGTATTGACGCAGTGTTATCTCGATCGTGTCTTACATGAAGGCGAGGTAGCTCCTGCGCTTCAGGACCCAGTCCAGGGTAATATTAAATAAATTTAAGAGGGTAAAATCACTAATATTTATTTTCAACCCCCTCTGGGAATCGAAGCCGTGACCTCCAGCACGGCAGCTAGACACGCTAACCATTACACCACGGAGGCGGACTGTCGCTTATGTCTTGGTTTCTTATATCCAGCTTCGACTGTTAACTAATGTATAAAGGCAACTAGCCGTAACTCAAGTTGCGGCTGTTTGGCGTAACACGGCTCAAAGCATTCTTATAACTGGCCTCTATCATATACAATCACAGATTTTGCTCCATCTCTTTCCTTTACCGAGATATTCATTATCCCAATAGCCGCAAAACTGTATTTGACACATGTGTTGGCAAAAAGCATCAATTTAAGTTAACTATAAACTCGTCTATCGCAAAACCACTGTTTTTAACTTGCGGCTATTTGCCTTTGCACATTAGTGTAGTCGCTGATATTATATTTTTTCTGGTTCATAAAGTTTGTCGTGAAGTTAGAAAGGCTAGTATTGTGTGAGTGTACATGGAGCGCACATGGAGCATGTGAAGACGCCCTCTGACACACATCCCACGTCCACAGCAGACAATATATTCAGTGTTTAACTTCAAATTACACCGAACCATATTACTCGCGAAAACTACAACTGAAGGAACAATCGCTAAATGAGACTTCACAAGAGCAAAATCAACGCTAAAATACAAGATAATTCTAAAATATATATTAAAATATATATAAATTCTAAAAAAGCTTCTTTACATCTCACAAATAGATGTCGCTAGTGAAGTTCTAGTGATTCAAGAACAAGGTTTCTAAATTGGTTCACATATATAGAACTTTCAAGAATTTGAGTAGTGTGGTTGTCAATAATGAGTAGAATTGGTGAATGTTACACGTGTGTAAAGTGATCACTTAAACCAGCCTATGACGGTCGTCAGCCCCGTAAATGCCCAGACTTCCATATTCTTCTTTATCTTTGATGAGATGTCAAAAAATAATATGAAAATAACTCCTGTAATTGGAGATAATCCAGATTTTGTGAACAAGTATTTGGACACACTCAAAATGTTGTAAATAAATTATCTGGTCAAATTATAAGCTTAATAATAAAAATGAAAATGTTATTTTCTGGCGTTTCTCATGTGTGTGATTATAATCCAGGATTCGGACCTCACATACTAATATAAGAGTTTCTGCTCAATAAATACTGTTCAACTAGTGACCTCTGGAGTTCGGCTATAGCAACCGCCACTACGGAATATGGATCAGTGGTTTAATCGATGAGTACCTACCCAGTGACACGTATCTCATACCCAGCCACCGTGAGACTGACTTACAACGCACTTTACTGCAAGTCGACCAAATGCTAACAAGATGGGACGACATTATACGTAGTTAGAGGGGCGGATACCGTGGACGAGTATCGGAGCTCAGAGCTACTGCATTACCGTACCGTACATGCGCTATACGCTTCATAACCTTATTGTGTTATACCAAATTAAGCGGTAATTACCGTAATCACGACCAATAAACGGTATTACTGATTACTTATGTAACTAAACAATAAGAGTACAATATTATCTGTGTTCCTATGTCTTACCATATAACTATTGTAGAAACAGAATTATAATCATTTAAACGCTAAAACTTATAAAAGGACCTTTAAACAATACTACAATACGAGTACAAAATAGATTTCTACGTTTTTTTAATAGAACAAACTTATCGAAAAAGTAAAACTGTATTTAATTTATGTGCTGTAATTCTTATGAAATAGTAGCTCATTTTCTAAGAATTACAGTCTTCAATAAGGCCTCCATTCTTGTACCTATAAAAGGCATTGCGGAGGAAAGTGATCGCTTATTAGAAAACCATGTCACGCAATTCTAGTCCCTGATTGCTGACTGCTAACGAGTTGCGTGGACTGACATCACGAGAAAAAATAAAATAGTGCAATGTGTATATAATCAAAGCAAAAATATGGCGCGAACTCCTTTTCTTCTAATCCTTTTCTAGAAATAACCTCAGAGGTTTTATGGAATATTAAAACAAGAAAATAGCATTGATTAATAAATTATTTCGAGAAATAAAAATGCTGTTAGGATCCACTCACATTTTTATTAACCAACTAGTTTCGGCAACAACCTGTTGCCCTCTTCAGGGTTTAATTTATGACTAAGTCATAAATTAAACCCTGAAGAGGGCAACAGGTTGTTGCCGAAACTAGTTGGTTAATAAAAATGTGAGTGGATCAGGACACAAAGTATTTTTATTTCTCGAAATAATATATCAATATGATCCACAAAGTTAATGCTTTCAATATTCAAAACATTGATTAATAAAGTTAATGCCACACATTTATCCTATCCGGAGAGTGAGTTACTGCAGACTTTTGTCTGTGTTTGCGAGATGGAAGATGTCGTTAGGTGGGGAAGGCAACGAAGGAGACAATAGTATGCGCGTGTGAGGAGAGTGGAATCATCCAGACTCCCCCACATTGCACTGCACGGCCAACCCCAGGATAGAGATGGATTGACAGCTGGGAATCGACATCGCAGGAGGCTAATTAATCCCTTTAATTCCAAGAAGAAGATTCCTGAAGTCCTGATACTTAAGAATAGATTCAACGGAGTCCTGGTTCCAACTGTAATGTATGGAAGTGAAACAAGGAGTTGGCAAAAGAAGGATTAAAGTAAACCGAATGCAGTCGAAATGCGATCTCTCAGAAGAATGTGCGGCAAAACGATGTATGATAGATGTTCGAATAGTGAAATAAGGAAGGAATGCAAAGCTGAGAAAAACCACCTAAAGGTTTAGGTTAGGAGTCGTAATAATCGGCAGGTATGTATGAGGAAATGCATGAACGTGGAAGAGTCGAAGAATGTTAGATGTTCGAATAGTGAAATAAGGAAGGAATGCAAAGCTGAGATAAGCATTGTCGATAAAATTAAGAAAGGTGTGTTGAGATGGTTTGGGCATGTAGAACGAATGAGTGAGGAAAGAACGGTAAAAAAAATGAGGCGAATGTAATTGGAGAAAGGAGCAGAGGAAGACCGAGAAAAACATGGCACGATCAGGTATGCCAAACACTTGAAAGTGGTCAGGTTAGGAGTTGTGATAATCGGCGGGTATGTATGAGGAGATGCATGAACGTGGAAGAGGCGAAGAATGTTTGCAAAGACAGAGTGGTGTGGCGTTCTATTCACTCTGCCTACCCCTGCGGGGAAGCGGCGTGATGGTTAGTTAGTTAGTTAAGAAGAAGAATCACTTATTGCAACCGTTCATCGTTCGCGTGAATCTGGCATTTTATTCGTTACTTTTCAACACATTCCTAATATTTAAATAAAATAAATTAGCACCGCGTTCTCATGTCCGACTTGCACCGATGAACCAGAGACAATGGGGAATCACAAACAATTTGAAACCTCTTTGAAAAAACTTGATTCCTAAGTGATGCAGCAACCAGTCGGCAGCTGCTCCGTCACACTGAAATGCTGTCGCAACCGCTTTTTAAACCTTTTTAAAGCGCCGCATAAACAATAAACAACGAGAATATCGAGTTTTACATTTGGAGCGAGTCGGAAAAGGGTGCACGCAACTCAAAACCGGCATTCCTCGGTTTAGACTACAACGCCAGGCTTAGGAACGGAGATATCATACCATCATGCCAAACCTTCTTGGAGACACTTTAACTAACTAATTATATCAGAAATATATAATTAGGAACTTCAAGTGTCTCCAAGACGGTTTGGCCATGTGGATAGAATGGTTAAATCAGTATATATGGGTGAGAAGTCTGGTTAGAGCAGTATATATGGGGGAGAAGAACCGAGAATCTACATAGCATGCATGGTTAGAAGCTAGGACTGTATGCCAGGGTCAGGAGTGAAGACATCAGAAGGGATTTATTAACATTTATTTCCTAAAAATAATAATAGATCTAGCCAAGGAATGAATAATTTATAAGAAATACCTTTTTGTAAATCCAGACTCGCGCAAAGACACTCATTTTTCATAGCTCCAAAACTGTTCAATTTATTCCATAAAGACTATTTGTTAGATGTTAATTGCCTAAGTTTGTGTAGATTTAAAATTTTGCTTCGATAATAGATTGAAGAGACAGATTTCAGCTCCTATTTCTTGTAGACGTTTCACTCATGTAGTACATGCTTGCTAACTTTTTAATTTTTCATCTTTTTTATGTTTTTAACTATTTTTATTGGATTTCTGATAGTCAAGTATTTTTTTGTATTTTATATTAACACTATTATTCTAGTTCTTCTTATAATACCCATTTTATTATTGCCAGTGCCCTTTACTATGACCTAAATTATATTGTATACCCACACACAGGCCATGCCTTTGTGGGATCTTTTTTGTATTTATATTTTATTCATATTTTTTTGTATTTGAATTTATGTCACGTTTGTATAATAACGCTTGGCTACCGTTCTGGAGGTCCCGGGTTCGATTCCCAGGGGGGTCAAATAAATATTGATTTTTTCACTGTAATATTTATTCAATTATTATTTATTCAATTACCCTGGACTGGTACCTGAAGCGGAGGGCTGATCACCTTTCCTTCATGTGTAAACGATCAAGATAACACTGCCTTAATATAAAGTAGTGCCCTATGCACCACTGTGGTGCGGATAAGGGTTTTATATTTATATTTATATATTTGTATAATGCAAAAGAATTAAAAAAAATTGCAGCTGAGACAGACATGATTGGAAGAGATAGTGTGACCATGTATAGAACGGTTAGAGCAGTATATATATATATATGGGAGAGTAAGAGTCTAAGCGACTTATACGAAGACATGAGCTGCTCGACGTATGAGGAGCTGAAGAGGACTTCCGAAAATAGGCGAGAATGGGGAAAGATATGTCATCTGTTGCTACAGACCAATCCGCAGGATTGAAACCAGAGACAGAGAAGAGTCTACATAACATGTGTGACTAGAAGCTAGGACTGTATGCCAGGATTAGGAATTGAGACATCAGAAGGAATGTGCAGCTGAGTCAGGTATACTTAGAAAGATTAAGAGAAAGGGTCTCTAAGATGATTTGGTCATGTGGAGAGAATAGTTAGAGTACCCAGTATATATGGCAGTATGGCGTGTGGTGGTTCCATCCTCTCAGGAATAGATTCCAGTAATAGCGGTTATAATGATAATTACAGAATTGCAAAGACTGCCAAAAAAACGTGTGTGTAAGACGAACAATGCGTAGTTACCGGAATGGCTCTTGTGGTCAACGTACTCGCGTCGAGTCGGTCAGGTGCTCGGAATACAAATGGAATCCCGCGGCTTGTAACAATGTGTCCATCTCACCATGAACAGCCAACATTGACTTCCGTCCATTCAGCGGCGGCAGCCAATAGCGACATGGACCTCGCGTGACTCGCTCCTTGGATGTGCGCGACGCGAGAAAGATCTTTTCTTATACTTATGGGAATATGGTGTACTAGATCAAATTAAGAGAGATCGATTTAAGTAGGTGCCGAATACTTTAAACTAATACAACATTTTGAGTGTGTCCAAATACTTGTTCACACTCAAAATGTGTGAATAAATTATCTGGTCAAATTATAAGCTTAAATAATAAAAATGAAAATGATATTTTCTGGCGTTTCTCATGTGTGTGATTATAATCCAGGATTCCGACCCCACATACACTAATATAGGAGTTTCTGCTCAACAAAATGCTTCTTTTCATCTCACCAATAGATGTCTCTAGTGAAGTTCTAGTGATTCAAGAACAATGTTTCAATATTGGTTCATATATATATGTTGAACTTCCAAGCATTTGAGTAGTGTGTTTGTCAATAATGGGTAGAATTTGTGAATGTCACACGTGTGTAAAGTGATCGCTTAAACCAACCTATGACGGTCGTCAGCCCCGTAAATGCCTGGACTTTCATATTCTTCTTCATCTTTGATGAGATGTCAAAAAATAATAGATTAATCAAAGCTAATGACGCCAATCAGTGCACATATTTGGTTACGTATTGCGTATTTATATCTCCTCCATTTGCCACCAACAACTTTAGCTGGAAAGGAATAGATAATTTGTATAAACCACGAAATAGTAATGAGTTCCATTCTATGGGGGTAATAATAAAGTAACGGTTTCCCATTAGTCGCTCCTCTAGTGTATATTGAACACTGTCTTCTTCTTCCTTTCTCCATCCCGACTTCGTCTTTGTAAACTGTTGGAGTCAGGTTGTAGGTCCTTCTATCATATACACCATCACCTAGGTCGTGCCTTCGAATCGTGTTATCTTTCATATTATTTTTGTAATCTCATCCAAGATGAAGAAGAATATGGAAGTCTGGGTATTGACGGGGCTGACGACCGTCATAAACTGGCTTAAGTGGTCACTTTACACACGTGTAACATTCACCAATTTCACCCATTATTGACAACCACACTACTCAAATTCTCGGAAGTTCTATATACATATGTGAACTAATTTCGAAACCTTGTTCTTGAATCATTATAACTTCGCCTTTTTTGTCAAAAAATTATTACGTAAATAACTCCTGTAATTGAAGATAATCCATATTTTGTGAACAAGTATTTGGACACACTCAAAATTTTGTGTTCTCTTTCTGTAACATCTTTTCATTTCTCTCTTTATATATGGAACATTGTGAACCTATTAAATGTTCACAATATTTTATCAAATTTTCGTTCACAAATTCTAGATTTGCTCCACCTATACTATCGATAAAAAAAAACTATTAAAAGTTTCCTATATTAAGGATAAATTCGTAGGGCATATGCCCTACGAATTTAAAAAAAAACGCGGCAGGCATTCGGGACCCATGTCCTACAAACCCGAACCAAACGCAACCGAACGAGATGCCATTGTGTTTTCATTGTCATCGCTTAATTTTCATAAAACCTCCGTTACACAACGGACTAATTAATTACCGTCTTGTTGATGATGCAACATGCTCCCTCTGTACCAGGTCTCCGGCTCTCCGGCTCTACCGGCGGTAATGCACCGTGACGGGGTGTGCAGAGACCAGGCGCTTCACGGCCAGTGGCGAGCAGCAGGTTTACAGTAGAGAGGAGAGTAATTAGCGCCCAAAGCTGACCGCGGAAGTAGCGGAATGCCATTTCACGGCCAGCGGAATAAACACGAAATTTCCGTAATATTATAAATAATTCATGTTATTATATAACTGTACTCATTGTTTACTCTTCCATACGCTGTTACCCTGATCTTCACGTGGCGCCATCCAAATATATGCAGAACTGCTCTAACGTATACAGTTATATGTTAAATACAGTGAAACCTCTATCATTTTTAAAGAGACCTAGTGAAATAAACTATGAATGCGGGATAAAGTCAATACGCAAAGACATACGATCGAGTAAAAATACCGTCCTCCCAATCTGCATAACCATTGGTAGGTTGAAATTTTAAGAATACAAGTTTTAGATGTCAATAAATGTATTTATTAAACAAAAAATATACGAAGTTGAACAGAACCCGAAGATCTTCAGACCTCTTCTGCTGTATCCATCACACAAGCTTTCGATAGTCTGTATCCCGCACATAGGAATATTGTCATCGAATGTAACAAAATTGAGAAAATTTAAAAGAATGTAAAAAAACAGACAAATTATATCAAATTAAAACTTAGTAGACTCAAAAAATCTGTGTTTGATTTAAAATTAATACATAAATCAAATCAAATCATATTTCAAACGATGAATGCGGTAAAATGGTGGATAGAAACGATCGATGCGATCTATTTGCGTGTGAAATTAATTTAGGGTTTAAGAAATAAACGACACATCCGGGAAAACGATTACTCGAGTAACGATAGATAGAGGTTTCACTGTTTATATCTTAACGATCATGGAAATTTTCACTTTGCAGCCGCTCTAAACTTTTTTGGTCTTCCTCTAGATGTCTTTCGAGGAAGATCCATGGCGATCGCCTGGTTTACAATATGATCATGTTTTCTACGTCCTATGTGCCCATAACATCTCAATCGCCTTTCCCCTACCTTACTATTGATGCCTGTTACAGCCAGGCTCCCACGAATGCGTGAACTCTTTATTTTGTCTCTAAGGGACACTCCAGCTGACCATCTAAGCATCCGCATTTCAGCAGTTTCTAGTTGCCTAGAGTAGGTGTTATACATCGTCCAGCATTCGCAGCTTTAGAGGAGTGAGGTTCTGACAATTGTTTGGTAGACTTTTTCTTAAAGGAAACAAATGAGAAAATATAACTAATGACTAACACCAATATCTTTCCATAAAGCAATTTTTCAGTTCATTCATTTTGGATCCCTAATTTAGTGTCCGCCTCCGTAGTGTAATGGTCAGCATGCTTGGCTACCGTTCTGGAGGTCCCGCGTTCGATTCCCAGGGGGGTTTAATAAATATAAGTGATTTTTTCACTCTAATATTTATTCAATATTACACTGGACTGGTACCTGAAGTGGAGGGCTGATCACCTTTCCTTCATGTGTAATCGATCGAGATAACACCGCGTTTATATGAAGCAGTGCCCTATGCACCATTAGGGTGCGGTAAGGGATTTAAAAAAAAAATAGTTACTCGATTTGGTTTTTACATAGGATCGCGATATTTTCAAGCCTCCAACGTTTGGCAGTTTGCCTTTCGATCGCGTACGTAACGCATTTCGGACGGGTATTTTTTACGCCCGCGGACCGCTGGCGACGGGATTTGATAATTATGCACATATAGTTAGACCTTAATAAAGAAATTGGTATGTTATATTCACATAAAAACATTGCATAATTCCTTCCAATCTTCCTTTAAAACGAGGCCGGCGCAGAAGGTAAAAATACCCTTGCCGTCCTCAAGCATCAATCCACAGCACTGATGGAAATACCTTTTCAGTCCTTAGTGTGTTAAGGCAACGATACGGTTTAGTTTTTAATTTTTTTACCGTTATTCCATAGACTGTAAGGCAGTGCCTTTTATGATAAATATGTCAAGATTATTAGTATTTATTAGGCACGCGAAATATTGAAATGGTAACGTCACACGGTGACTCAGCGCGTGGGACTCCGGCCACACTCCGAGGTCGAGGCACTGGCAAACATCACCCACTGCGGACCATCACACCCACACCGAATAATGACTCTTTATTCGGGCTAATTCGCAATTTGTGTTAAAAAGTAAGCAGGAACTTGTGTAATGTGAAGGAATAACCCTAGCTTAGGGGAAATCCGTAAGGTTTACATCCGAATGAGGTTCCGATCCGCGAAGGGAGCACTTTGTGACCCAAAAATGCCAGCCAAGCTTAAACATGCTTCTTACCTTATATTTTTTATATGGCTATTTACTATACCCGTTTATTGGTTTATATTTTGTCCTGTGTTAGTTTTGTTTAATTTTTTATTTTTTTTAAATTTTATTATAATTGTCATTTTATTTTTAAAAATCTAAACATAGATGAAGAATAATGTTACAGCGTCTAAAGGATCACTTAAACCGGCCTATAACGGTCGTAAGCCCCGTAAATGTACAGACTTATGTCCATATTCTTCTCCATCTACGTTGAGATTTCAAAAAATAATATCAAAATTTCTTCACTCGATGCTTGATTCGTCGCATCGGAGTAAATATTGACAATATTATCGATCGTTCCCGGGGCGCTTACGGGAGACAAATAGAAGAGAAGACGGTTGCCTTTCTGTGTTTTAGTTTTAACTTCCCTGGACGGTTGTTTTTCTCGTTTGCACGCTCGTGTGGGATGTGGTCGCGTCGCCGAGCGCCGACCGGTCACGCCAAGGTCGCCGGTTCGACACTCGGCCGCTCGCACAATGGAGGAGACGATCCCTTCGCAGACGGCGCCATCTTGCATTACAATCGGTTGACGCAATGCGTTTTTATGCCCTCGGAACGCACACGAAGCGCAGCGGATGCATTTTGCCTCATTGTTTATTATTCACTGAAAAACTAACTGCTAACGTCACGCCGCTTCTCGCAGGGTTAGGCAGAGAGAATAGGACGCCACACTAATTGCAATCTTTGCAAAAAATCTTCGCCTCTTCTACATTCATGCATCTCCTCATCCACACCCGCCGATTATACCGACACCTGACCTGACCACGTCCAAGTATTTGACAAACTTGATCATGCCAAGTTTTTATCGGTATTCCTCTATTTCTATTTCCAACCACAATCGCCTCATAAATTATTTTTACTATTCTTTCTTCGGGTTTGGCGGTCCCGGGTTTGATTCCCAGAAGGGCGGGTCAAATAAATATAAGTGATTTTTTCACTGTAATATTTATTACACATTACCCTGGACTGGTACCTGAAGCGGAGGGCTGATCACATTTCCTTCATGTGTCTACGATGCAGATAACACTGCGTTTATATGATGCAGTGCCCTATGCACCACTAAGGTGCGGATAAAGGTTTGAATAATTCTTTCTTCACTCATTTCTGTATTTGTAAGGAGAAATCAACGAGTGGCTGTAACGAAACCCGGAATACTACATTTTTCTGCATCAAACACATCTTCCAAATAAGTGGCTCACCATTAAACCGTTTCTCTGCAAAGCAGGCAGAGAGGATACAGCGCCACACTGCTCTGTCTTTATAAACATTCTCCGCCTCTTCCACTCTCACGCCCTCCCACACCTACACCCGATTATACCAACTCCTGACTTGTCTACGTTAAAAAATTAGAAAGACTTTGCCAAAAAATGATGGTCTTCCTCTGCTTCTATTTCCAATTACGTTCGCCTCATGTATTTGTTTTGCCGTTCTTTCCTCACTCACTCACAGTAGTATGGTTGTCAATCATGGGTAGAATTGGATGTTACATGTGTGTAAAGTGATCACTTAAATCAGCCTACGACGTTCGTCAGCCCTGTAAATACCCAGACCTCCAAATTCTTCTTCATCTATATTGGGATGTTAAAAAAATCCCTTAGACACATCGCTCACTCCTTTCAACAACGTCATATATCAAAAATCGTCAATTTTGAGTTGTGCATGTTTTCGGAATTCCCAGAAAATGTACTATATCCCAGCAAAAGCGGCATATTTTTAACCTAATATTTACCCGCTACAGGATAGAAAGTGTTGTTTTTTTTATTTTAATAAAAGGTATTGTTTAATTATTTTTTTAATTATACTAAATATTTTTCAAATGGAGAAAAAACCTTCAGGTTTTACCTAAAAATATCTGTTGCACTGTAAAAAGTTCAATGTGGTTTGACATTTATTTTTAATTCATTTCTTTCTATTCTTTAACTTTAAAAACGATCTCCTGAAAAATCAAGTTTTATGATACATATGTATATGACGTTGTTGAAAGGAGTGAGCGACATGTTCTAACATTATTAGAATCTATATTAGAATAGTAAAAAAAATCGCTTAGAATCGTTACACCAGATTTGAAACAGCATCCTGAACAAAGGCTGACTTTCCAATCACTCGAAGGCGATTACACAATCTTCCAAGGTCTCAGTTCCAGTCTCCGATATCCATTTAACGTACAATATCCATAACACTGAATAGATACACTTTCCACCGACTCCTCACTACAGCAGCACTTCATCTCTCTCGGCTGCATTCCAATCATACGACGTTCTCTCTTTCTATCTCAGAACGGCTGAATTACAGTCATCTTTTTCGTGGGTCCAAATCCTTACTCACAGATCTAGGTTACTCCACTAGGGAGATATTTTTATATTATTTCTTACTGTCATAGGCTGGTTTAATTAAAACACTTTGTACACAAGTAACATTCACCATTCTACCCATTACTTACAACCACACTCCTCAATTTTTGGAATTCATATGAAAGAACGTGTCAATTATATGATACACAGTGGCTCGCACAGATAATTAATTACGACAAGCAGTAGAGATAGGTAGTAAGGTAAGCTAGGTACCACTTAGTAATATAGCGAAGGTACTGGTTGTGTTTATAAACATATGTCACGCGGGCATGATATGTATATACAAATCGTAGTCATACAGAACAAAGTGACTAAGTGCATTTTATTACAAAAACGTGATCATTGACTATTTGATATCTTACTAGCTGAATATTGTCCTAAAAATAATCCCAAAGGATTTTAAACTTGGAAGTATAATATATTGACTTGGTAAAAATGACTAACTGCATTGATGTTTATTTTCTTGCCAAGCAAAAGTGACTTAAATGGCCCTCCCGAACAATTTACGTTTTGTTAGTTGATCACTTTCTCCTGTACGACTACAATAATATATATATATATATATATATATATATATATATGAGTACATGCATGAACGTGGAAGAGGCGAAGAATGTTTGCAAAAAGTGGTGTGGCGATCTATTCTCCCTGCCTACTCTGTGAGTTAGTTATTTATCTATTATGACCCTCCCCTGGATCGAACCCGGCGCCTCCAGCACTCCACTCGATTTTTTCATTTATTGAAATGGAAATGTTGTGTAACCTAATTGTGAAAGTGACGCGAAGTTGAGGCGGACGTTTGTTTGTTTAGTTATATCGCGTTTTTTCTTTCATCTAGAGTCGGAGTGACCCACTTAGCGGATCGATCTCGGAACGTTCTGCTTCTATTATTAGTGAATGGAAGCAGTAAGCACACAATGGGGGAATTGGGTTGGACCAGCATCGCTTCAAGAATTAGATGAAAAAAAGTCCATAGAAGAAAAAGTAAGAAAGGCATAAAATTGAAAACACACTGACGCTTGGAGGTTTTTTGTGCGGATTTGCATTGAATAGATGTTTGCAAAATCACAATCAGCCATGTTTTTTTTCCTGTACCTATTTGCAGACAGTAGCTACCGATCGTGTGCATTGTACAAGTACTACTTACTAGTCTACTGTCTTGTACACTGTACAATACATTGAAAGCTGTCCCACCGCATGCCCAGATCTGATACAGAAGCATCTAGGCTTCCTGACAGATCTGCTCTTGCAAAGCAATTTTTTTAAAACTAAGTTGCGAAATTTATTAATAATATGAAACAATATAAAATTGTAGCCCGATTTTACTGTGAATTTACATTTAAAAGCTTTCAATATACCTGTCACTGCCAATCTAAATATATACAAGTTTGTAAATCCGTCACAAAATTTTCTAGAAATACCCCGGTGACTGTACAATACAGTAGACCAGTAGGTAGGCTGTCAATAATTGTAGAGTGTCAAAAACAGGTATGCTGTCAATAAGTGCTGGACTATCAATAACTGTACGCAGTCAGAATTAGGAGAACGCCAAGAATTGTTAGATTAACAATTATTATTTTTAAAGGTGTCTCAAATTGATATGACAAGTGTATTATTCTTCCTCTTTTTCATAAAAAAGAAGATGAAAGACTAAACATTCCAGGACTTACGACCTGGCATTTGTCTGGCTTAAGCGATCACTTTATACACTTGTGTAACGTTCACCATTCTGCCCATTACTGAACATCCATAATGCATTAATTCTTGAAACCTTTATTCATACGCGACGGTCTTAGATCCTAATGGTATACAGATCACGTAAGTGAAGGAACTCATGGTAAAAGACATAGAAAATGAGAGTAGCAACAATGGCACTCGGGGTTATAAACCCGTACTCGCATTAGCTTGTACAAGGTGGAAAAGCTCCTTCTAATGTGTACGAATCCCTTGAAAAATTATTTCTAGACTGTCAATAACCGGTAATGAAGATAGCGTATGCCAATAATTGGAAATTCGACAACAACTGTACGTATGCCAATAATTATACGTAACGCAGAATGGACTTACCTTTCGCGTCAGTACAGGAGGGAAGGACGAGGCAAACAGTGAAAACTGCCGTCAGGAGGATGCTTCGTAGCTTCGTCATTTTGTCTAAGGTGTAGGAGCCGAAGATAGCCGAATACGACACTGTCACTAACTTAGAACTACGTCACACTATCACTTCGTCACTTGGTAGCGGCCTCGAGCGACGAGCAATGCGAAGACACCTGGAAAAACAGAACAGGAAATAATTTATTTTAATTCGAGAAAAAACAAATAACAGGCTATTTTTACTATATTCAGGCTTAATTTTTTTCGGATTTAACATACTGACATATCCGTATTCAAAAATCCTGTTAATATTTGACTTTTAACCGAAAAGTCCATTTGAAAAAGAGTTTAGGCTGAACCACACTTCCTGTATCCCGCTATCATCCAGTAGGTAGGTACAGACATTACAAGCAAATTACCATATCTTGGTAACGCATGTGCATAAAATCAATGCAAACGCAGCCTAATATCGTTAAGCTCGACGAATTCCCAACGCCAATAAGGGGAAACTTAAAAAAACTCTATAATTTTTGCACTTTCGCTATGATTTTCTCCAATAAACTGCTCTTTTTCAATGTAAAAAGTCCACTCATCGAGGATTTGCTTAATCAAGTTAGCACTAATGTGCAAAGGCAAATAGCCGCAAGTTAAAAACAATAGTTTTGAGATAAACAAGTTTATAGTTAACTTAAATTTATGCTTTTTGCCAACACATGTATCAAATTAATACAATTTTCCGGCTACTTGGATAATGAATATCACGGTAAAGAAATGAGATGGAGCAAAATCTGTGATTGTACATATATGATAGAGGCCAGCTATAAGAATGCTTTGAGCCGTGTTACGCCAAACAGCCTCCAACTTTACAAGATTCGCAAGATTTGCACCCTACGCGGCGCTGCGTCCAGACGAGGTTCCCGAGAGACCCTCGGGACGCCTTCCCGGGCAGGCAGGCAGTAGGTAGGTAGGTGGGTGGGTGGGTAGGTACCCGCGGCGGGTAGCTGGCCGCGAACAGTGTGTCTCGGGGGCCGCGGGCGGTGTCGTCAGAGGCCGCCGCGGCGGCTGACAGCGCGCCACGCCGCCATATTGGGAGTACCGGTCGGACGCACTCGGCGGGCGTACGACGGATCGCGAATCGATTACCCCGCAATGGGATGGATACAATGTACAATACATACATGATCGAACTAGATTCATAGCTCGAGATACGTCCTCCGTCCCCAAATGAACGCAGACGACCAATCCACCTCTCTCTAAACACCGAAGAAAACAAGAACCAGTCCTCTAAATTAAATATCTAACATATTATTTTTTGACATCTCATCAAAGATGAAGAAGAATGTAAAAGTCTGGGCATTTACCGGGCCGACGACCGTCATAGGCTGGTTTAAGTGATCACTTTACCTACGTGTAACGTTCACCAATTCTACTCATTATTGACAACCACACTACTCAAATTCTTGGAAGGTCTACGAGAATTCTTCCCAAGAAAGAACACTTTCCATTCCTCGCCATAACACATCATTCTTCAGTAATTCCTTTTCTGTCCAAGCGGCCAGACTATGGAATGAATTACCTCTCCGCGTAAACAAATGCACCTTCTCTAATCAATTTTAAGAAACGTCTGAGACATTACTATCTGTCATTAGTATCCTAACTGTCCATCAAACCTCCTCCCTCTACCTCCTTCCCTAAACTCCCTTCTTCCTTTGCCCTCCTTATTATAATCAATTTGTAATTTATGTTTTATTAATGTTCTAGTACTATCTACCCTCTGATTGTAAACAGCTATATATGGTATCAAACGTGTTGACCAATATCACTAGTCTGTTTTTGGTTGGTTGGAAAATAATGCTTTTTAGCAATAAGCCCGCCAATGTACTTATTTATTTTCAGTACATGCAGTGTAAATAAATAAGTAAATAATAGTACGTTGAATCCGATACTCCTTCCGAGCGCAGATCGTAAGTTATCCAGTTGGTTGACGCGTTTGAAAATACGCCGCTCGCCACTGAACCCGTAAATGGTGCATCCTATATAACATCGCTCGTTCCTACATCCTGTGCAGCGCTGCTGTGTGCACAACGCATAGAAATTGTGGGAAAAGAGTAGGCAGAGAGGTAAAACGTAATCATTGAATCGTGTTCTTCTTGCCCTCATCGGAACACGATAGCGCATACGGCACTGCAAAACGCATCGAAACATTGTCGTTTAATTATTAACTAAATAAAGACTAGCTGGTCGGCCCTGCGCTTCGGGTACTAATTCTTGTTCTAACCCTTATCCGAAGCCAACGGTGCATAGGGTACTGCATCGTATCGACGCAGCGTTATCTTGATCGTTAATTGCACGAAGGCAAAGTGATCGGTCCTGCACTTCTTATACCAGACCAGGGTGATATTAGATAAATATGAGAGTGAAAATCGCTTATATTTATTTTGACCCCCCTGGGACCTCCAGCCAAAAGCGCTAACCACTGCGCTACGAAGGTAGGCATATACCACGGGGATTACCAGCGGTATATTTGTTCTGTGCGCAGCAATAAAAAATCAGTTTAAATATCTATATTAAAAAAAAAAACACTTGTATAATACAACTTTTTTGAGTTTATAAGTAAACGTGACTAGTTTCGAGAACTACATATGTTCTCATCAACGGATGAAAATACAAACTACCAAAATAAGTGGTCTTATACAAATGTTTTGTTTTTTCTTAATTATTATTCCACAAAATAATTATTATTCTACACCTTTAAGTCTTCTTGCTTACTTTTAATATATATACGCCTTGAGTATTGTTTGTTATGTAGGTACATATATTTTTTGTTTTTGAATAAAATAGAATAAAATAGAAAATTGAAAAAAATTAATGCCAAATCAATAAATACGAACTCGTTCAACGATATCCAACAATATGAGCACACGACTCTATAACACTATGGTCACCCTGTGCATAATTATTAAACTACTTAAAGCAATTCTGACGACTATTATGGTTTCTTTTTCAAATATTTGCCTTCAAATTAGTGCATTGTTTTCTTTGTAAATTGAGGAGATAAGATCCCTCTTCATTATGCAAGTAGGTACCTGCGTGTACAGTGTACTGTGTACTGTGTACGGTGCACACCAACAATCATGAATTTAAATATAAGAATAAAACACTTGTATAAGACCACGTTTGAGTTTATTAATGTAAACGCGACCAGTTTCGAGAACTATAGATGTACTCATCATCAGGTGAAAATGCATAGCTATAGAAAATACATAACCAAATACAAAACATGACTGATTTTTCATTTTACTGTTATTTAGTTTGCATTTTCGACTGCTGATGAGAAAATCTGTAGATTTACTGTAGAAAATACATAACTAAATACAAAACCTGACTGATTTTTTGTTTTTCTGTTATTGAGTTTGCATTTTCAACTGCTGAGGAGAACATTTGTAGTTTTACTGTAAAAATTACATAACTAAATACAAAACCTGATTGATTTTTCGTTTTTCTGTTATTTAGTTTGTATGTTCAACTGCTGATGAGCACGCAGTTCTGTAAACTAGTCACATTATCACTATTAAACTCGAAACAAGTGTTTTGTTTTTATATATAAAGCCTAAATTTATATCTTTAATATTTTTCGCAGATACTTTGTGGCACATTTTATAAACTTTATAAAATAAAACTAGAACTTTGTTTTTAACCACTTTTTTATTGGTACTTTTCTCCAACCGGTTTCGACAAGAATGTACGTGTTTAACCCATTGATGATGACAAGGTTCTTGTAGAAAACGGTTGGAGAAAAGTAACAATAAAAAAGTGGTTAAAAACAAAGTTCTAGTTTATTTTATAAAGTTTTCAAAAATAATAGTTATTACGAAGTCGATAAATAAAGCGATAATGGAATTTTTTAGCTTTGTAAACTGTAAGCGTTGGGTTCTGTGCTGACCGCGCGTCAATGTCTTCTGTCCAAGGTATTAAACGTTGACTACGCGGTGGACATAAAGATTTTTTTATTAATTGTTATTATTATTTTGTTTCTTAATAAAAAAATATAAAATAAATGAATGGATACCGAGAGAATGACAAAGAAAATATATGTGGCAAATGTGAGAGGGAAAACAGCGTTCTGTTTTCCCTTAGGACGACCGAAAAAGACTGGAAAATAGTATTCCACTCTTATTTCGAGCTAACGCCGCTTCGATTCGATGTTGTGCCCTATGCACCACTCGGGTGATAGGGACCAGAAGATTTTATGAACAAAACGTTTTTACAAAATGCAGTAGCTACTTCAAAGCTACAAAATGAGGTAAATTTTTTTTTTTCGGATGGTATGTTTTAAGATTATCAGTCTGACAAAAAATATGAAAGAAGAACGCTTTCTTTACATTTTCATAAATGCAATCAAGGAGACCCGAAGGCCGATCCATGTTCGCCAAAATGGCTAATCTATCATATAATGTGGACATCAGACAACAGTTATGATCTAGTTTGTATTATTAGGGTACTTATATAAAATATTTATTGTTAAAAAAACGTACGACTATCCATATATTTACTGCAGAATAAAAAAGAAATTGGCACGATCAGATCAATCAGAACCTAAAATCTGGCGGTGTCAAAAGTCTGCGTAATCAAAGGGCATGTATGACTAGATGCATGGATGTGAAGGAGGCGAGGAGTGTATGTCAAGACAGAAGAGTGTGGCGTTCCATCCTTTCTGCCTACCCATGCGGGGAAACGGCGTGATGGTAGTAGTAGTAGTTGTAAATAAAAATAAGACTTGACACTGGCGGACACATCCTCTCAATGGTTGACTGCCAAATAAATAAAAATAAATAAAAATATTAGCTTTGATTTTATTTTTAATGACTTGGGTATTTTAAAAGCGGCTGTCGATCAGTATTGTCTGGAAGTAAATGATACGGAAACTAAAATTAATGAATACTTGCTTTTTACTGAATTTTTGAAAAATTAAAAAAAAATAGTTTCTTAGTTATCTTCTCACTAAATTCTAACCCTGGATATCGATTACATACGGAAGTCAACGTTTTAAACATGTATTGTCGATAAAATTGACATGAAGGTTTTTTTTTCCGCGAGTGTACATTTATTATAATTTGTTTAGTAACTAACCAACAATCACTCCGCTTTCCCGCAGGGTTAGGCAGATAAAATAGAACGGTACACTACCCTATATTTGCAAACAGTATTCGCCTCTGCCGCATTCATGGATCTTCATGAGAAGTTGTACGTATGAACATACTCGCCGATTATACCAACTACACACGCCCAAGTGTTTCAAGTATTTGATCACGCCAAGTTTTCCTCGGTCTTCTTGTGCTTCCATTTCCCCAGCTGCATTCACCGAACAAATTTATTTTATCGTTCTTCCTCACTCATTCGTTCCATATTTCCAAACCATCTCAATACACCTTTCATAATTTTATCGATAATACCTATCTCAGCTTTGCGTTATTTCCTTATTACACCATTGAACATATCGCTCACTCCTTTCAAGAACGTCATAAATAAAAAATCGACAATTTTCAGATGTGCATGTTTTCGGAATGCCTAGAAAACGTATATTTTAAACGTATATCCCGGCGAAAGCGGCATATTTTAAACTTAATATTTACCCGCTACAGGGCAGAAAGTGTTGTTTTTGCATTTTGAAGAAAAGGTATTGTTTAATTATTTTTTGAAATATACTTAATATTTTTCAAATGGAGAAAAAACATTCAGGTTTTACCTAAAAAGATGTGTTGCACAGTAAAAAGTTCAATAAGTGGCTTGATATTTATTTTTAATACATTGTGTTATATTTTTAAACTTTAAAAACGTTCTCCTGAAAAAATCAAGTTTTTTGATTTATGACGTTCTTGAAAGGAATGAGCGATATGTTATATATCGTTTTTGTTCTGATATAAGTATGTTTATTTTTTCATTATCCTCCATACACCCACTCCTACTGGCAGACAAGGTTTTTCCTTTATATCAATTTATTTAGTATGGCTTTTTTTTAAAGAAAATATAATAGACATTCATTATTTTTCATCTGAACATCCGAAATTCTAGAGACGGTTCTTTCTAGCATAATAATAATAATAATAAGAAAAATAGCAGTGGAAAGCATTAAAAATTCATTACCGCTGTAAAATTTCAACTGTTATTTTTTTATTCGTATAATAACTTCAACAATTTGCAAAAATGAAAATAGACGGCTGCCAGTTTAGCTAACGATAAAGGCGGCTATGTTAGGGTGACCGTACTTCAATCATTTGTTTTATTTGGAAATTTTACAGAACAGTTACATAAATACATTTACATTAATAAGTAACAAAAAACAGGTGTTTGTAATATACAGGTATATATAATATTCCAGTTACAAAATTTCACATATCGCTCACCCCTTTCAAGAACGTCATAAATCAAAAAACTTGATTTTTCAGGAGAACGTTTTTAAAGTTTAAAAATATAATACATACAATGTATTAAAAATAAATATCAAGCCACTCACTGAACTTTTTACTGTGCAACAGATCTTTTTAGGTAAAACCTGAAGGTTTTATCTACATTTGAAAAATATTTAGTACATTTAAAAATATAATTAAACAATGCCTTTTCTTCAAAATGCAAAAACAACACTTTCTGCCCTGTAGCGGGTAAATATTAAGTTAAAAATATGCCGCTTTTGCTGGGGTATAGTACATTTTCTGGGCATTCCAAAAACATGCATAACTGAAAATGGACGATTTTTGATTTATGACGTTCTTGAAAGGAGTGAGCGATATGTAATTTAATAAAAATACCTGTAAGAGGAACGGGAAGGAGGAAAAGGGGAAAAGCGTAGAATTGGTGAATGTAACACATGTGTAAAGTGATTACTTAAACTAGCCTAAGACGGCCGCAAGCCCCGTAAATGCCCAGACTTCCATATTTTTATTAATATATTTTGAGATGTCAGAAATAATATGAAGAATAATATTTTTACACGGTATCTCGTGGAACTTGTCTACCGTGTATTGGGGGAGTTCAGTCTACGCAGCTAGCAAGAGGACTTGTCCGGGGAAAATAAACGCACGGTGACCCCAAAATATGTAATAGACTGAGGTAATAAAACAATGCGCATATTAAATGTAATAGTAGGAGAAGCAGCTGTTCGGAGTCCGCGGGGAGGCGGCTCTCCGTGGCTGAGAACCTACCAACCTGCCGACCTGCGCGCGGTGAATCAACATTGGCAGATGGTTTCGCGTGGAAACGTATTCCAGTCACCCACGGAAATGAGTTACGCATTCCGATAATAGCTATTTTTAATTTTTCGTAAATGAATCGTGATTTTTTGCGGTAATTTCGACTTATTCAGCCTGTTAATTCAGTTGTAACTACCTGTAAAAAGTAGTTGTAAAAATACGTTTTTAATTCAGTTCAATTCAATTTATTCGGTAAAAAATAACATATATTGTACATTACAAATAAAAAAAATAAAGCGTTATATATTAACACAAAAATTATGAAGTAAACAAGAACACTCTTGTTAAAGATGTAGAAGAATCCCGCTTCGGAGTACCTTCTCAGACACATAGAACAGATCAATAGCCGGCGTTATATTATTCAGCATAGCGGTAGCTCTTCCTACAGGAATAGCCATTGGCATGTTGGTCCTGTATATAGGAATGGGAGACAATCTATGCCGACGCTGTCCTTAGCTAACTATCGGGAACATACAGACCGATGCTCCGGATAATTTCAGGATTATCCATCATACCGCGCAACAATGGGTAGAAATGCCTCATCAAATACACATTCCTTCTAGTCTCTAAACTGTTGTAGCCAAGCATACCCTGGAGGTACTTAGCCGGGTAAAGCCGAGGATAATACTCGCACTCTTATGTAGAGATACCTCAGAAACTTTTTTTGGACTTTCTCTATCATAAGAGAGTACTTAAGCTCGTGTGGCCCCCAAATCATGGAGCCACTCTCGAGACTACTTCGCGCTAAAATTAACTAACCAACACACGCCACACAACTCTGTCTTTGCAAACATTCTTTGCCTCTTCCACGTTCATGCATCTCCTCATACATACCCGCCGATTGTTACGACTCCTTACCTGACCGCTTTCAAGTATTTGGCATACCTGATCGTGCCATAGTTTTTCTTCTCACTATAGAGTTATAAAGAGTTCTCAGCTTGCAGGTAATAAAATTTGGACATTGAATGGTTGTATTATTATGGATTATGTTGGGTTTTTAAGATAGGGAAGCCTTCGCCAGAGTGATTGCCATCGTCTGCTAACATTTGATCAAAAATAACGTCACGTCGAGCGATGTTTCGAGCTCGTTTCAGAAACTAACTAACCGTCAAGCATCTTTCCGCATGGATAAGCAGAGAGTTTAACCTTTCCAGGAGTACAATAATTGATGTCCGACTTTCTCTGGGGAGTGGTTTTTTTAAAAACATTAAATATGAATTTTTTTAAATAAAATCTTTGCATTATGAAGATAGAAATTATAAAAAACTAAAAAATAAAGCTCACCATCTCTAGGTTTTATTTTATGACAAAGTTAAATACAATTATCCACAGATGTCATTACTATACAGATAACATCATACCAACTGACAGATAGATAGACTTGGACGTTCATTAACGTCGATATTTCTTTGAGGAAAATTCGCACCGACGTTCATTTACGTCCACACTCCCGGAAAAGTTAAAATGCCACACCGCTCTGTTTTTACACTCAATCTTCGCCTCTTCCACGTTCATGCATCTCCTCATACCTACCCGGCGATTATTCCAATTCCTGACTCGATGGTGCCAAGTTTTCTTCGGTATTAACAAATATGGTATATTTAAGTGGGAAGTTAGATTCAAGTGGTCGATAAAATTGAATTTTTGTATTATGTAGTGGGTGCTAAAATAATGATGGAATTAATTACAAGTCCATGACTTATTATTACTAAGATGAATCCTTTCGCCAAAAAAAGATTATCTTAAAAACAGCTTTTTTCTGATGTCATAAATAGATAAAACTTTATAACGGCAGAGATTATTGGCTTGTTTTGGCCAACAATGGAGAATCGATGATGTTTCTAACAAGGGGCGCAGTTACGTAGGGCGAATTTGTGGCGTCAGAAAACCTTTTTTTATTATTTTCAAATTGACAGCTCGGCTGTCCAAACTCAAAACACAGTAAGGGACATTTTTTTGTAGTACGTATTTTTGCATTTTTGGACTATTATTAGTAGACTCTAATTATTTCAAAAATGCAAAAAAAACCTCCTACAAAAAAAGTCCCTTACTGTGTTTTAAGTTTGGACAGCCGAGCTGTCAGAATGACAGATTGTCCCATCCAGGGGCGGTCTAAACGTATTTTTTTGTTACGTACATTTTTTCTCAATAAATATAATTATATAAATATATGCATCTTTTAAAGTTATATAAACAAAAATCCCATATTGGCATGGAAAGTGCGTGGATGAAAAAAGAAATATTGAAATACATAAATGGGGAGAATGTGCACAATGTTCAACAAGACATCAATTTGATATAAAATAAAGCAAATATGATATAAGCTACTAGCTGTACCCGGCCACACGTTGCTGTGGCTCAGTCTGGTCAAATGGAAAAGAAAGAAAACTGAATGCACACATTTCCAATATGTTTAATTTTACAATGATTGTGTGTATTAATGTGTAATCGAAAACATTGAAAGTGCAAAGTGACAGCAGGTGTCAAGAAGCACGCTGTCCGCCATAATAAATGTTAAGCATCGGGTGTGTAGCTGTAATGTTAACAGATGGCGCTGCCAATGCGGTAAAAAAACACGTTTTTACCCGTCACAGGTATTCGAATCCTACGTAATTACTTACTTTTCTAAAGCAATCGGTGGATAATTTTAGGAGGTGTAAGATTTTGAACGAACGAACATTTACATTTATTTGTATAGATTTATGTAATATTTCATTACAATATGCAATAAGTATTTTTTAAAACGAATTACGTTCATAATCGAATAATGATTCGAACGCATACGTGATCATTTTTAATTCTATTCACCCCATCGCTAGTGTGATACTACATTTATCATTCAAGCGTATTATGCAATAAATCAACAAATATCTATATAACTTCGCACATATATATTATATATACGATCTAAACGTCTACAGGCTTTGACGCATATCTTGAATTGAACACATGCACGTATTATATATATATATATATATATATATATATAGTATATAGCCTTTGGCCAAGAATATCCTTGCGATATAACGGTTAAAAATGTATTTAGAAAAAAACAAACAAACCAGTTATCCAAATTTGTTATCCAGAGCCAGGTTATGAGATCACTTATGTATGCATTTTGTGTTTTTTTTCTTCTTGTTAAATGTCACTATCCCACACCTACCGGAGACGTGTGACGCGACCACTCACCACCGCAGCTAGTCTCGGACTGGTTTTGTGGTCTCTCATCTTGGTCGGAGGCTATTCTGGCCCGAGACGCGGTTTCACGAATAAAGTGATTACATTTCTGCGTGCAGGAAATTTGGGTGCAGTAGTAGAAAATGTTTTTTTTCTTCTACAATATGATACTTCTCTGTGCAAGCGGCCAGACTATGGAATATATTTCCTTATCCGCTAACTTTCAAGAAACGTCCGAGACATTACTATCTATCATTAGAATCCTAAGTCGGCTGTCCAAACTCAAAACATAATTTTTTGTGTTACATTTTTTTTGCATTTTTGGACTAAGTAGATTCTACTAAGTCCAAAAATGCAAAAAAACGTACTACGAACAAAATGTCCCTTACTTTGTTTTAAGTTTGGACAGCCGAACTATCCATCAAACCTCCTCCCTCTACCTCCTTCCCTAAACTCTCTTTTTCCTTTGCCTACCTTATTATGATCAATTTGTAATTTATGTTTTTTTAATGTTCAAGTACCATCCTACCCTCTGATTGCAAACAGCTATATATGGTATCAAAGTTTTGAACAATATCACTAGTCTGTTTTTGGTTGGCTGGAAGATATTGCTTTTTAGCAATAAGCCCGCCAAAGTGCTTATTTCTTCTCTATACACGAAGTTTAAATAAACAAATAAATTCAAATAGGTAGAGCACTTTATAATTGAACCACTTTTGTGGGTTTTCAGCGTATTCTTTCATTGCAATCAGTTTATTACAGTACGCTGTAGATGAACTAACTAACTAAACGTCAACCCGCTCTCCGCAGGGTTAGGCAGGGAGAATAGAAGGCCACACCACTCTGTCTTTGCAAACATTCTTCGCCTCTTCCACGTTCATGCATCTCATCATATACATAGCCGCCGATTATTTCTAAGAATAATGAAGATTATGTTTGAAGAATGCAATGGACCTCTCATAACGAGCATAATCCGTTCCAGAATCTTCCTCGTCAAGCGAAACACTCGCTATGCGAAACATTTTTGTCGTGAAAAAGGCCCTTTCGTTATGTTAAATTTCACTCGTTAAGGGAGCAACTTTTCCACTTTTTTTGCTAATTATGCGAATTAATCGTTGTGAGAGGTTCCCTATGTAATACATAATGCAATATGTGTTCGAGACTAAACTTCAAAGTATTTTCTAATCTCGCTGATTTCTTAAAGGACATTCTTCTTGTTCATTCATCTTGGACATTCATCCGCATCTAATGGTGCATAGGGTACTGCATCGTATTGACGCTGTGTTATCTTGATCGTTAATTGCATGAAGGCAAGGTGAATAGTCTTGCGCTTGAAGGGCATTAGGAGTGTACTATTTACAAAAGCTTGTACGAATACAAGTATGCAATATCGAGTGCCCTAGCGGTAGCAGCTTTTCTCCTTGTCTTTTCCCATAGTACCTATTCCTCCACCATTTCCTTTCCCATTTAGCAGTAGTTGCCTTCATCCTGAACTGCTTCACTCACGTCATCTGCATCCCAATTCATGCACGTAAGAGTATTCCACTCTTATTTCGAGCTAACGCCGCTTCGCTTCGATGCTGTGCCCTATGCACCACTTGGGTGATAGGGACCAGAGGATTTTATGATATATTTACTGCAGAATAAAAAAAACTCAAAAAAGTCCAATATTCTAATTGGAAAATGTTTTATGGAAAATTCTTATTAAATCGTCAGAACAACAGTCTAGCGACTGCAGTTGTAGCCAAAGATTATATACTAGTTGTTGTTTTTTTATACTGCCAAATAAATAATTAAAAAAAAACTCGAGGTAAAATAACTGTGAACAGACGTACCTTTGTACACAAACACGTGTATATTTTACGAACGCTTTATATTTTATTGTATTATTATTTCTTAGTGTACTTATAAACGTGTGACAGCTAGTCGCTCGACTGTCGTGTGCTCAAATAAAGGTGCCGTACGTCTAAAATGATCAATTTAGGATTTTCTCTCCCTCCGCCGATGAAAACGTAAAATATTATTATCTAGTCGTATCCAGATAGTTGAGGAATAAATTATTTCTAGTGTCGTTAAATTCATTCGTTAGAATAATATTTGAATTTTAAAAGTTATTGTTACGAACGAGTTCAAATGATTAGCAATTGATAATAAAAACAAATAAAAGAGAATATTAGATCGTCGTAAAAAAATATTTCAGAGCGAAGAATTGAAAAAATAATAAATGAAAAAAAATTGCACGCTAACAAAATTTGTTTGCCGGCATAGCTACCCGGTAACCTAACCTAACATAAGGGTTTTTGTCAAAGGCCCTTTTCTTATTCGATTAATGTTTTCATGCGGCATGTATGGGGTGTCAAAAATTCTATAAATAAATATTTATATTTTTTTGGCATTTATTTTTGCTAATTATAAAAGTACCCAAGTAACTTATACGAAGACGGGCTGCTCAACGTATGACGAGCTGAAGAGAGTATCGGAAAATAGACCAGAATGGCGAAGATGTCATTTGTTTCTGTAGACCGATCAACAGATTGAGACCTAAGGAGATTAAAGTAGGTACTTAAAAAATAGACAATATATGTTTACTATTTTGTCTATGGCAGCGTCTAATTCTCGACCATAGACAAACGTCATCTGTCAAAGATACAATACCTAGAGTCCCGCGTCCTGATGCCGTTCTCCGGCGCTGTCCTAACGAAGTAAATACGCAACTTTAGCGCTTTCAGTGCCGATCTCGCGATGAGCGGTCCCAACGGGATGCTGTACGGCGGGGACGAGATAGGCGCGCTGGTGTTCGACCCGGGACACCACACGCTGCGGGTCGGTTACGCGCAGGAGGACACCCCGAAGGCCGAGATCCCGGCCGTGGTGGGCGTGGGGCCCGAGGCGGCCTCCGTGCTGCCCGACCCCGAGCAGAAGGCGCCCGACGGAAACATCACGCAGGCCGGTGAGTGCCACACCAATGTCGCGAACAACGTAACCTCAAAAATGGGAACTGCACTCAGCTTTTAGATTCTAAAGTTAAGAATGTATTATTATCGCTGCCCAGTATGCTCCGACGCGATGTCTGCCGCCATAAAACCATCTCGAGAAAAGAGCATATCGCTCACTCCTTTCAACATCGTCACATAACCAAAATCAGGAGATTGTTTTTAAGGTTTAAAAATATAATAACATTTATAAAAAACAAATATCAAGCCACTAATTGAACTTTTTACTGTGCAACAGATCTTTTTAAGTAAAACCTGAATGTTTTTCCTCCATTTGAAAAATATTTAGTTTATATAAAAAAATAATTAAACAATACTTTTTCTTCAAAATGTTAAAACAACGCTTTCTGCCCTGTAGTGGGTAAATATTATGTTAAAAATCTGCCGCTTTGCTGGGATATAGTACATTTTCTGGGCGTTCTGAAAACATGCACAACTGAAAATTGATGATTTTTGATATATGACGTTGTTGAAAGGAGTGAGCAATATGTAAAACCGTTCGCTCACAAAGGTTATAGAGTGTTTTCTCCGTTCCATCAAATTTTGAATTACTTCTCTTCAGAGAATGTTCACATCATGTGGCTGTAAATCAGCCACGCGTTGCTGTGACTCAGTCTGGTTAATTAGAAAAGAAAGAACACAGAAAGCACACATTTTGTATATGTTCAATTTTACAATGCTTGTGAAGCAACAAAAATATTGAGTCTATGAAACAACAATTGAATTGAACACATTTAAAATGTCAAAAAGCACTCTGTTGGTTATGAGCAATGTTAAGAATTCGTTAATTGTTGTTACATTCAACAGATGGCTCTGTTATTGCAGGAAAAAAAAATGTATTTAAAAAAAAATGTATACTGTCATCTGTTATATCGCTCACTCCTTTCAAGAACGTCATAAATCAAAAAACTTGATTTTGCAGGAGAATGTTTTTAAAGTTTAAAAATATAACACAATGTATTAAAAATAAATATCAAGCCACTTATTGAACTTTTTACTGTGCAACAATTCTTTTGAGGTAAAACCTGAAGGATTTTTCTCCATTTGAAAAATATTTAGTATATTTAAAAAAATAATTAAACCATACCTTTTCTTCAAAATGCAAAAACAACATTTTCTGCTCTGTAGCGGGTAAATATTAAGTTAAAAATATGTCTCTTTTGCTGGGATATAGTACATTTTCTGGGCATTCCGAAAACATGTATAACTGAAAATTGTCAATTTTTGATTTATGACGTTCTTGAAAGGAGTGAGCGATATGTTTATAAGCATATTTGAACGCAATGTTGTTTGGATATTTTCAAGGAATCAGTGAATAATTAAAGGAGATTAAGGATTTTGAATAAACAAGCATTTACATTTTCCAAAACACAAAGATCTTTTTGCGCTTTCTTTAAAGTTGCGCTTTGTTCCTCATGGCCATTAAAATATTGTTTGCGGCAAATGCTTAAAACCGTCTTTTCCATACTGTTGGTAGAGAGCGGGAGACGCTTGCGAGCGTTCTATTTGCTTACTTTAGGTAGAGCGCGAGAGACGCCCGCAAACATTGTACAGATGGGAATTGGGTGTTGCGGCTACTTGTGATTAGTATACTGAGGGTCGGGCGGCAGACTGCCAGAGTATAATTAGGGTCCTTTTCCATACTGTCGGTAGAGAGCGGGAGACGCTTGCGAGCGTTCTATTTGCTTACTTTAGGTAGAGCGCGAGAGACGCCCGCAAACATTGTACAGATGGGAATTGGGTGTTGCGGCTACTTGTGATTAGTATACTGAGGGTCGGGCGGCAGACTGCCAGAGTATAATTAGGGTCCTTTTCTATACTGTTGGTAGAGAGCGGGAGACGCTTGCGAGCGTTCTATTTGCTTACTTTAGATAGAGCGCGAGAGACGCCCGCAAACATTGTACAGATGGGACTTGGGTGTTGCGGCTACTTGTGATTAGTATACTGGGGGTCGGGCGGCAGGCTGTTGATGAACAGGACAACAATGTGTTGATATGTCCAGCATAGTTATACAGAGGTGTGGTTTGCAGGAAGCAGCATGCGGTACTACGTGGACACGACTTTCCTGAATGTGCCGCGGCCTGGGATGGAGGTGGTGTCCTACATGAAGGACGGCAGCGTGGACAACTGGGACCTGTTTGAGAAGGTTCTGGACTACTCCTACGCCAAGGTAGGAACTAGGAATCCTAGAACACTCACTCAGTTTATCTCTGTTGTCATTATATCAGCTTGTCTGAGAGTATGGATGCACTCCTATGTCTGTTCTGTTTATTTTTCAACGATATTTCTGTCTCATTACTTGTGTCCGACCCATCATGACTTATGGGATCTAATTAAAAATGCGCACATAATGTGTCGCCACAATCTCCTTAAAGCTTGACCGCCAAAATGCACTATTACATGAAGTGAACAATAAATGATAAGGAGAGTGGTTATATTACCACAGCACAAAGTTAATAGTGCTTTTAAAACCCTAAATGCGTGTGTGTGTGTGTGCAGGTGATCAAGTCGTCGAGCGAGTACCACCCGACGCTGTTCTCGGAGACGCCGTGGGCCTCGCGGCCGGCGCGCGAGCGGCTGGCGGAGCTCATGTTCGAGAAGTACAACGTGCCCGCCTTCTTCCTCGTCAAGAACGCCGTGCTCGCCGCCTTCGCCAACGGTCAGTCACCCCTTACTATACCTCCTCCTCCTCCTGTCTAGCACCACCCGACGCTGTAGTATGTGCTGTGTAAGTACAACGTGCTCGCCGCCTTTGCCAACTGTCAGTCACCCCTTACTATACCTCCTCCTCCTCCACCACCCTAATCCCCAATGCCCAAATCCCGCAGTAACAAAAAAAAGGTCACAAGGCCTTCACCAAGCAGAAGGAGAAAGGACTCAGAATTTTTATATTCCTCTGTAATATAATTACACATAAATGTTTTATAATGTAATTTTTTAATTTTTTAATTTTTTTTATTTATTTCTTAAGTTAGCTTATATTAAAACTAATATAAACTATTATATACATTTACATCATCTTTATATATTTACATTTCCTTACAGTAACTTAGACATTTATTTTAAATTCTTTCAGACACTTTTCATTCTTCATACATTCAGGCATCTCATCATACATTTTTAAACCCTTATACATCAAGCAATTTTGCAACTCAGCTCTTTTCAATAATGGTAGTCTTATTTTATCCTTTTGTCTAGTAGCATATTCGTGACAATTTTTGTTTAAGACAACTTTATCCTTAAAATATTTTGGTAATTTATTGTGAAAAAATTGATGTATAAATATCAACATATTAAATTTAAGTCTTCTTCTTACAGATAACCATTTTAGTTCATCTCTCATTTTTTTTACATTGCTATATTTATTTTTCTTAAGAACTATTCTCAATGTAATGTTATTCGTTTGCAGCGACAGATATAAACGATACACAATACACAAACGTTTTTCAGTGTGTGCGAGCGTGCCGTGCTACGCTTACACGCGTATTGTTATGATTTATATTTATACGTTTCCGTCGATCTCCTTTTAGTAGCGCGCAAGTCGTCCTTCAAGGTGGCCGTGCCGCTACTTGTGATGTATTTTTTTTCTCGTTTTCAGATACTTACCAGAACTATAATTGTTACATTTCAACTTCAGCTATGGTCGGTAAAAGCAACATTTAGGAATATTCACATTTTTCATGTTTTTAAATGATATTTTCATACAGTGTACAAAATACGTATCACCGTTGCATGTGGAAGTTCTTAGCACCGTAAGGGCGCTTGTGCACTACACGGAATTTTACTGTTCAGCAGTCCATTTTTTTAAAATAAAAGCGATTACGACAGTTTAGCGTGATCGAATTTACGCGCACCGTGATCAATCATCCCTTTTATCATGCTAACTGGACTGCCGGACGGTGTAGTGCTTGTGCGCTCTATAGGAAGGTTGACAACAAGGTGTGTGGTGACGTTGCAGGCAAGTCGACGGCGCTGGTGGTGGACTCGGGCGCCACGCACACGTCGGCCGTGCCGGTGCTGGACGGGTACGCGCTGGGCGCCGCGTCCGTGCGCAGCTCCCTGGGCGGGGACCACCTGGCGCAGCAGGCGCGCGCGCTGCTCAGCACGCTCGCCATCCCCCTCACGCCCGCCACGCACATACAGGTCTGCCACTATTTCTAATCATTCCAAGTTTGGAACACGTGTACATATATTATTTGGAAAAATAAAATGACTTTGTTTTTTGATCACATTTTTATTAAAATCCTACTAGTTTCGGCAACAACCTCTTGCCCTCTTCAGGATTTATTTTATAGCTACTTACTACTACTACTACTACTACCATCACGCCGTTTCCCCGCAGGGGTAGGCAGAGAGGATGGAACGCCACACTCTTCTGTCCTGACATACACTCCTCGCCTCCTTCACATCCATACATCTAGACATACATGCCCTCCGATTACGCAGACTTTTGACACCGCCAGATTTTAGGTTCTGATTGATCTGATCGTGCCAAGTCTTTTTCGGTCATCCACGTTCTGTTTTCCTTCTCACATTCTTCACATATATTTTCTTAGTCATTCTCTCGCTATCCATTCGCTCCACATGTCCATACCACCTACTTATATTATTACTTATTTTATAGCTACTTTCTTTTATTATACTAGTTGTTACAACAGGTTGTTGCCAAAACTAGTTGGTTTTTAGTAAAAATGTGAGTGGATAAAAAAACAGTCATTTTTTATTTCTTCAAGTAATATATTACAATGATCCACAAAGTTGATGCTTATACATATGTACATATTTCACACAGTGTTCGTATTTGGCAAGTCTTTATAATATCCCTTAAACATATATACGAAAAATATAATCTAGTTATATTTTACTTTTGTCGAAATATTATGGCCTACCGGGAACAGTCTTACTATTATCTCTTGCCACTTAAAGGGTTAATACGAATAACATTCTATTTATTCAATAACGTTTTAATCCATTTAATTTTTATATATCATTATCATCATCATCCTATTATATTATTATTATCCATGTCCTTATAAGCGCCCTTCAGTTAGTATTTTATGAAAATGGCGCCATAAAAATGATCCAAATTACTATTATTTTTATTATTCGTTTGAAAATGCCATAACTAGGCGAAACAATTGTAACAATATGAATTTTTATGTGTTTTTTAGTAATAAAATACAACTCAGTAGACTCCGAAAATCTGTTTGATAAAAATTAATACATAAAATGGAGTTGGAATTCTACCATCATTAAACGCCAAATCAATAAATAAAATAGGTTAAATAGGGAGAACCAACCGCGTGCCGGCACCCAACATGATTTCTGGCCTATTCTTCGTACTATCCACACCCGGGGAAATAATCCGCAATAGAAATAGCCTTTGAGATCACACAGCCTAATAAGAATTAGCTTCAAGGAAGTGCACAAAATTGGATTATGTAGTATTATATGTTCAGTTTGCTGATTGAATTCCAGACTAAAGAGCAAGTGCGGGAGAAGGAGAAGGCCCGCTTCACGATGCGCCCCATGCCCGCCGGACTCACGGCCTCCTGGCAGGAGTACATGACCAGACAGGTGACACTCCTATATAATGCATATCGCTCACTCCTTTCGAGAACGTCACAAATCAAAAAACTTTTTTTTCAGGAGAACGTTTTTAAAGTTTAAAAATATAATACAACGTATTAAAAATTAATTTGGAGCCACTTATAGAACTTTTTACTGTGCAACACATCTTTTTAGGTAAAACCTGAAGGTTTTTCTCCATTTGAAAAATATTTAGTATATTTAAAAAAATAATTAAACAATACATTTTCTTCAAAATGCAAAAACAACACTTTCTGCCCTGTAGCGGGTAAATATTAAGTTAAAAATATGTCGTTTTTGGTTGGGATATAGTACATTTTCTGTGCATTCCGAAAACAGGCACAACTGAAAATTGTCAATTTTTTATTTATGACGTTCTTGAAAGGAGTGAGCGATATTACATATTATATTTCCTATACTAAATGACAAAATAATAGTGACACACTTTAACACATCGCTTGCGGAAAACGCTTGAAAGCGTCTTTTCTATACTGTTGGTAGAGAGTGGGAGACGCTTGCGAGCGTTCTATTTGCTTACTTTAGGTAGAGCGCGAGAGACGCCTGCAAACATTGTACAGATGGGAATTGGGTGTTGCGGCTACTTGTGATTAGTATACTGAGGGTCGGGCGGCAGACTGCCAGAGTATAATTAGGGTCTGGGTTGATGGACAAAACCTCCCGACAACAATGTGTTAATAAAACATTTCTTTGACCCTGGTGCAGAGGTCACTGCACCAGATCTATGCAGCGTTCACTCGATGCAAGTTGGTCAGTCCGGTGTTAATTGTGGGGTCCAGGACTAATGTGTAAAGGCAACTAGCCGTAACTCAAGTTGCGGCTGTTTGGCTTAACACGGCTTAAAGCATTCTTATAACTGGCCTCTATCATATACAATTACAGATTTTTCTCTATCTCTTTCCTTTACCGAGATACTCATTATCCTAATAGCCGCAAAATTGGATTAATTTGATATATGTGTTGGCAAAAAGCGTCATTTTAAGTTAACTATAAATTCGTTTATCTCATAACTACTATTTTTAACTTGTGGCTATTTGCCTTTGCACATTAGAGGAGTGGTATATATTTGATGAGATATAAACAATGCAGACAAATGTGCGGAGAAACAATGTATGATCGATGTTCAAATGGTGAATTAAGGATAGAATGCAAGGCTGAGATGAGCGCTATGGATAGAATTAAGACAGTTGTGTTGAGGTAGTTTAGACATGTGGAATGAATGAGTGAAGAAAGACAAATTTATGGGGAGAATGTAGTTTTTTTCATTTTTTTTAAAAATATTTATTTCACAGATACATAAATTTTTTTTACTATATGTATTACGGCTCTTTAGGCATGGCCTGTGTTGAACCAAAATACTAACACGTTAATTCAATTCATTATTATTATTATTATTATTTTTTAATTATTAGATTATATACATTACATACAATAACAATTTACAGTATAAAGGTTTTACAATAAAATAATTACACCTGGACTTCAATTAATTCACTTTCTACCTTGTCCCCTCCAACGAGAAGCAACCATCGACGGACACTGTTCTTAAAGACACGATCACTACTGGAATTCTCAATGGTTTCGGGCAGCAAATTAAATATCTTTGGTGCAAGGAATGAAAAGTTTTTTGCGCAAAATTTGTTTGCACAGATGGGCCAGCATAGTTTATATTTAATGCAGCCCGGTTTATATTTAGTTAGACAATGCGAGTGAAGGATATGACTATCTTTTTCTTATCAGCCATCTGTCCGCTGCCGGATGCAGGCCTCTTCCAATGCTTTTTGGACGCATTTTGCCGGCTATGTGGGTTAGAAGTAAAATGAAGGTTGTGCAGGTGCTGAACGACTTCACGAGCACGGTGGTGCAGGTGTCGGAGGCGCCGTACGAGGAGCGCGTGGCGGGCGGGTCGCCGGCGCTGCACTACGAGCTGCCGTGCGGCTACCACCAGGACTTCGGGCCGGAGCGCTTCCGGCTGGCGGAGACGCTGTTCGAGCACCAGATGATGGGCGCCTCGCAGCTGGTGCAGACGGCGGTGGGCATGTGCGACATGGACATGCGGCCCGCCATGTGGGGCTCCGTGGTGGTCACGGGCGGCGGCACGCTGGCCGGCGGCTGGGCGGAGCGCCTGGCGCGCGACCTCGCCTCGCGCACGCCCTCCTCCGTGCGCCTCAAGACCATCGCCGCCAACGGCAGCGCCGAGCGCCGCTTCGGCGCCTGGATCGGTGAGCCCCTTCCCACACAATGTTTTGCCTTTATTTTCTTTTATTTAACCTTTTAACTGCCGTCAGGTACACGTATGGCGGTACACAGCACGACGCGAATTTTACGACAAAAATAAAACCTTTTAAACATATCATTATTGAAAGTGTAATAACGTTTATTTATAAAACTTACCAAATAAATGAAGAGTGCGCCAGTCGTGCAGTCATTTATCCATAATCATAAAATTAATTGTTCGTGGTGCAGGGTTGTCACAAAATTTGTCACAAATTATATGTCAAAATGTTTATGTTAGTTTAATATCAAAAGTATACACACATACACACTATGATTTAAAAAAATTAAAAATCATCAGAATCGACACTAAAATCACTGTCATCAGATTCGGCAGTGACGGCAACTCGGGGATTATTGGACAACCCTGAGCGCCATTAGTTGTTCCGATGACAAAGCTCTCTTTAATTTACGTTTAAAGTGGTAAAAACAAATTCTGTTATGTAGTATGTAAGTATGCAAAGATATTCTCAATAGATGTCACTGTGCGTTCAATATATTTGTACATTTTAAATAATCGATTATCTTTAGTAAAAGCCCATTTAAAACGGCGCGCCTTAAAATGTAATTTTTGTATGAGCGGCGCTCCGTTCACTAAAATTTATGCACTTTAAGACGCTTTTGGCAGTTAACCGGTTAAGTTGCTTTTTGTTTTTGTTTTTTTTTTTAAACGAGAAAAAATGGACTTTCATAATTTTTTTGTAAACATTCCAAATTTTAGAGACGGTTCTTTCTAGCATAATAATTATATGGCCTCTAAACTTGCTCAAAGGCGCTATTTAGACCACAATTCAATAATATACTCAGTTGTTAGATTAGGGCTCTCTCTCCGTTGCTGGAATGATATGTGGACTTTTACTTTTTTAATATTGCACAAAAAATCCATTAAATACAAATCTATTCTGTTGACTGTATTCTATCAAAATCTTAATTAAAGTTGCGACAGAATGTGACCACTCCTGTGTTCGCACTAAAACGTAACAATTTCACAAGGTACAATTCCTGATTACTTAAAATCACTTATAATGGAAATGTAACATTTTGGTGAGGACCTCCACATATATTATTACGGGGTCGGGTATCAGTAATAATAACTCCTAAGGATGCAATCGGTTTATTTTATCAGCAATCAGTTTCCTTTGTATCAATATCATAAGGGTTGGGTCTAATAACAAAAACACTATTTATTGATTTGGCGTTTAATTTGTAGAACTCCATTTTAATTTATGTATTAATTTTAAATCAAACACAGATTTTTTGAGTCTACTAAGTTGTATTTCACTAACAAAAACGCATAAAATTTTTTTATTGTGACAATTGTTTCGCCTTGTTAGGGCATTATCAAACGAATGTACGAATTAAAGAAATAAAAAAAAGGAAAAAAAGAAGTTGAAGAAGCGTGGTTTTTATGAACGATAGAGTAAAAGGGCGTTTTATCCTTTCTGCTTACCCTTACGGAAACAGTTGGGATGGTGTACGAGACGTCTTCTGTCCGTACAAGACTGTAAAAACTGATAATGTTAGGGCATTATCAAAGGAATGTTCGATAATGCCCTAACAAGGCGAAACAATTCACACAATATAATTTTTTTATCCGTTTTTGTTACTTAGTAGACTCAAAAAATCTGTTTGTTTTAAAATGAGTACATAAAATAACAAGAACATTCCCCGCGTACCTAGCAAGTGCACGGGGTCATAGTTGTTAGAATTATTGCGCTGTAACATATTGTCGTATTGTTTTGCAGGCGGGTCGATTCTGGCTTCCATCGGATCCTTCCAGCAGATGTGGATCTCCTCGCAGGAGTACGACGAGGCGGGCAAGGGGCAGGTGGAGAGGAAGTGTCCCTAGTAGCCCTCCACCCGCGCACAGACCAACGGCAGGCGTTGCGAATGTGCATGCGAGCACCATTCATTTTTGTGAACGCATGTCTCGTAAAAGAAAAACACTCGTTTTTTTACCACTCGAGTTTATTTTATTATGACAAGCTATACTTCCATCTTCAGGTGTATATATAAACTGTTTATATTTAGACCTGAAGATGGAAGCGTAGCTTCCGAAACTAGTGGTCATAATAAAATAAACTCAAGTGGTAAAAAAGCAAGTATTTTTTTTTTACTATTTCACCATGTCTTACCACAAAGTGAATGCCGAAACAAAAAATAAAATAATATGTGTCTTATTCATTTTTGTGAATACGTACCATGGTTCATTTGAATATCTGTTGTGAAGGATTGTCTTATTGCGAATGGTTGCTAGTTGATGTGACCAAATTTGTGTAATTGTGAATGGTTGCCAGTTGTGACTGTGTAATTGCGAATGGTTGCCAGTTGTGTGTGTGTAATTGCAAATGGTTGCCAATGGTGACTGTGTGTAATTGCGAATGGTTGCCAGTTGTGTGTGTGTAATTGCAAATGGTTGCCAATGGTGACTGTGTGTAATTGCGAATGGTTGCCAATTGTGACTGTGTAATTGCGAATGGTTGCCAATTGTGACTGTAATTGCGAATGGTTGCCAGTTGTGACTGTGTGTAATTGCGAATGGTTGCCAGTTGTGAGTGGTGTGTTATTGTGAGTTAATGCATCACCATCCTTTTTCTTCTCTTTATTGTCAAACAGACCGACATTCTGACAGCAAAATATTTTTGCTGAAACAAACTATATTATTCTGTCCCCAATGCGCTGTTACCCGCGATTGTGATGAGAACTTTGGGACCGTTAATACTTTGTATTACTTCTAATCTAAGCTACCCAGTAACATGTTTTTTTTTCTTCATTTTGTAAAAAAATACACAACCTTTTTCTATGAGTTGATAATATGGTAATATTAAATCTAGTATAAAATGTGTATTAGGCTTATTTCATGGAAGTATTAATAAGTATATGTATATGTATAGGTAATAATAGGTCAAATCAAAATATACAAATCCTAACACCTTAGCGACCGGTCCCGCGTTATGGCGGGTTTTAATGTAATAATGAGCCGCTTAGGTAGCTTGTCCGCTACCCGGAATTCGACCGTCCAGCAGTCCGGTTTTGAAAAATAAAAGCGATTACGACAGTTTAGCGTGATGGAATTATGCGCAGCGTGTTCACGCACTGATCCGAAGAAAGATTGACAAAAGCACAAGCCAATCATCGTTTTATCACACTAACTGAAGTGCCGGACGGTAAAATTCCGTATAGTGCACAAACGCCCTTAGGCTCACAGAAATAGTATGAAATTGAAATATTTGTGTAAATAATAAAAACACAAATTAAATTAAATTAAAAAAATAGTAGTTTCTTTAAACTCAATGGACATCTATTGAGTAAATGGAGACATTTGTTTACTCGAAAATAAATTCACGCTACTTAAAAAGGTTTGTGCCACGGCTACAAGTTGATTTTATGAACGTTTGTATGTATATCATTTCTAAAATTTTACCTGGATTGGCCCATTTCAAATCTTATCTCCGAGTGTCTGTGATCATTTTTATCCAACCGAATTGGTTTGGATATTTTTCAGAAGATCATATTGAGAGAAGTGACAGACAGTGAAGTGGAAAGTGGTTCTGAATAATTGGAAAAGCTATAAGAGGTCCTCGGGTTATACAAATGGTTTTGAGTGATTCTGAAGATGATTCTGCCGAGGACGTTGATGACATGGACTGGTCAGACACTGACGCTCCACAAAACAGAGCTTTGTGGAGCGTCAGTGTGTCAGTGTGGGGAAAACTCTGAAAATGTGGATAGTTTTGCCTCTATGTTTATTACAGATGAATTTTTGGACAAAATTGCCATGGGTGCGGTTGTAGGCGTATATCTTATACATTCACATGCGGTCGTTAAGGTGTTAGTATAAGCCGTAATTCAAAATGATGCCTCAAGAGAGATACTAATATTGAGATTGTCTAATTGGTTTATGCGAATTATAATGTATTTCTTTGAAATGTATAAAAAGCTGAAATATATACTTATTTAAGAAAATTTGTTGTTTTCATTTGATCACTGAGAAGTTGGGTTTATGCGACGTTATATGACGTTAAAAGGAGTGAGCGATGTGTTGAAATTGGGACGAAGAATAATAAAGCCAGATATGTTTTACAACAGTGTTTATTAAATGTATTAAGTATTTCAATATATTCTAATACATAAAAACACATTTTAGTACATAAATTCCGATATTCATATTAATTTTATTTCTGCTCTGTACATCTCCTAAATATATATAATACCGTACGTACAACATCTATACACTACCATATATATGTACATATATATATATAAAGTTATCTTCAAAGTAAAGATGGGTAAAGGAGACTCCCGGAGCAGTAGGAAGGTCGCGGACTGGAGAGAGTGGCAGCACTTGCCAGGGAGGCCCATAGTGGATAGATAATACTGTCGGCTGAGATACAATACGAGTATGAGGACGTCCGGATGGGTAGAGGAGACTCCCGGAGCAGTAGGAAGGTCGCGGACTGGAGAGAGTGGCAGCACTTGCCAGGGAGGCCCATAGTGGATAGATAATACTGTCGGCTGAGATACAATACGAGTATGAGGACGTCCGGATGGGTAGAGGAGACTCCCGGAGCAGTAGGAAGGTCGCGGACTGGAGAGAGTGGCAGCACTTGCCAGGGAGGCCCATAGTGGATAGATAATACTGTCGGCTGAGATACAATACGAGTATGAGGACGTCCGGATGGGTAGAGGAGACTCCCGGAGCAGCAGGAAGGTTGCGGACTGATAGTGTACTTATAATGGTAACAAATGCACTTGATATACACGTATAGGAATATGACACATAGTGATTCTACTGACATTGTGAGTTTTATATATATGATATATTTACCGATACATTTTTGAGTTGAAGACATTTCGTTGTCACATTCAGAGATCATTTTAAAAATAATTTAACATCACAAGTAAGCGATAATGACTAGCGCAGAGAAACCTCTTCTTTGGTCTGCAAAACAACATTCCAGCGACACCATCCGACCAAACTTCCAACCCTCTCCACACTCCCCTCCTACCGGCGCCACCTGATCATGGACTCCGAAACACGGCGTGGTAACCCGAGAAACCCCCGGCAACGCAGCTCTGATTGGAAGAAAAATAATGGTCCAAAAATGTAATCGCGAGGTTTGAAAACAATTAAAATACTTAACTCTTACCACTCTGTAGGCCAGACATTCTGGCCCGTATGATTCTAGTAGGCAGCTCCGTGGGCCACAATGTCTGGCCCACAGCAGGTATAACTTTAATCACTGATTTCTCTATCACCCGACTATATCCTACCAAAAAATATTTCAGATAAATATAGTTAATCTTGATTAACATGGTCATACGAATTGCCAGACAGGGTGTCACAAAATAAGAGGACCAAAATATTTATTTTAATGGTAGAAAAACGTCGCATTTTTTTTTATCAGAGTGGCTGATCAGTTATGAAGAAAAATGGTCAGAGTGGAAAGGGTTCAAAATGAAATAAATGATGATATTTTACGTTTTTTAAAAACATCAATCAGAGGAGCAAGGTCGTGTGTTAGAAACGGGGGTAGAAAGAGAGGATAGAATCCATGTTTATTCTTGTGCACAGGTTTGCTTGTTCAGCGCGGATTATTTCGACTTCCATACATCCAACCGGCCACATTCTCGTCAGACTTCCTCGGTTCCTAAATCTCCCATTTGCGATGGAACTAAATCACACCCAACCCATGATACAACAAAATATGCAAAAATATTTATACATTTAAATTGGAGATTCCGGGTTCAATTAGTGTATGGTGCGTATCTAATTGTGCGGGTCACTTCTCCATTAGTATAAAAGGGGTAACTACGGGATCACTGGCAGTCCCATGTCAGCGCAGGAAGAGTGCGTCCATCCAGGAGAGAGGTGTAAACTTCCCGGAGCTATCAGCCACGAAGGAGACGCTCCGGGCGAACCATCAAATACAAACCATCATACACAAACTTAACATTCCAGATGACCCAGTATTCTTATATGTATACAGGAGGTGTTTTATGTAAATTTCGTGAGACATTCAACCACTCATCACCAGGGAAATTATGTTTTTTTTTAAATACACAATATTTATATCAGCTATGGTCTTATCTCACGAGTTACATTGTCTATGACTTGACATATTTATAATAGAGAAGTTTATTTTGAAAAATCTATGTAACACGTCATGACGATGATGCAGGCAAAAATGAACTGATTGGGATGCAATTTCATACTGGTAAGATAATGAGTTAGATTCCCCGGAAACAATCTAGAACAGTGCCTTAGGGCACTCGTTTACATCTTCTCGTTTACACCGATGCCTAAGCATCGGTGTAAACGAGATGCCTCTTCGTTACCCATTCTACATTTTTGTGCGATTTCAAGTTTTGTACAATTGTCAGCTTGTACTCACAATATTTTGCGCACACTTTCACAACTGTGCGCACACTTTCACAAATATACGCTCACTTTCACAAATAAAAACACTTTCTTAAATTGGCGCACACTTTAGTAACTATGCGCACACTTTCACAACTGTGCGCTCGCTTATCAGAAATCAGTTTGCGCCGAACGTTTGACGCGTGTTACATAGAAAAAAATTAAAAACGAATCAAATTCGGTTACATTTTTAAATCTATATGCGACGTTACAAAGATTTTAAAATATAAATAATTTTTATTAATAAGGAAGGCAGGTTTTGGGTAAGACTACTTTATTATAGACACGTATTTTAATATTTATTCTTTATAATCTAAGGGTAATATTGTTAATATCGAGTTCAAATTGACTATTTTTCGTAACGCCTCGTTCTCCATCCAATTCCTTCAGTTTCAGAATATCGACACACAACAGTCGGAAAGGGTATTTTTACCTTCCGCGCTGGCCTCATTTCAAAGGCAGAAAAGATATATTTTTTTAAAATTACCTAACGTCCAAGTGACTCTGAAATCTGCTTATGCAACACCACTTATCATGACCCTACTCAGGCTTCAACTTTTTAAGTTTCATAGCCTATGTCTACTCGTGAGTGGATTTACTGTTTACGTTTAAAGTTACTATAATTTCATGTAATTCATGAGCGAAAATTCTAGGCAAAAACATTCCTAAAGAAGGAATCATTTAATGTTTTTATATGAATATAATGTACCAATCTCTCCGTCAACTCTTCCCTTACGATGCTAAAATCTTCCCCGTGATATGTATTTTGTACACCATATGAAAATGTGATTTAAAAACAGGAAAAACAGGAACAATGAAAATATTCCTAAATGTTGGTTTTATTGAGCATAGTTGGGATGGAAATGTATCAATTTTGTAATGTTAGCAGCTCTGGTAAGCACCTTAAAAAGATTTTAAAAAAATACATCGCAAATAGCCGCCATAGCTAGCGTAGCGGCACGTCCACCCTGAACGACGACTTGTGCGCAACTAAAATGAGATCATCGGAAACAGTATAAAGTTGAGTGCGCGTGTACGTAAAGTGCGGCACGCACGCATACTCTGAGAAACATTTGTGTATTGGTGATTCTATCCTTGATTTTTTTTAACAATTTATTTCCATCGCTGCAAATGAATAACTTTATATTATAATACTTTTATATTACACGTTAAAGTATTACGGAGGAATACAAAAATTGTGAGCCCGTATCTATTATATTATACATATTGATATTCTCATTTTTGAAGTCAAGTTTGAATACATATTACCGGGAGAGGAAGGTTAACCTTTTAACGGCGTTAACTTTGTTCCTAAGAGACGCTCGTGCGCAGCGGTATTTCGCCGTTTTTTAAATGATTACTTTTATCATGTATTTAGTTAAGAAACGATTTATTTTCCTAAACAAAAACGTTCAATGGGATTCATTGTGCCTTTTTGGTACTCTATAATACACTTGTGTCACATTATTCTTGAAATATATCGTAATATAAACAAATTAGATCGTAACATAAACAAATCAAAGCACGCATCGTGTGTCACTCTTACCCACTGGCGATGCGTAGCGTCGAGAGTGAGACAGATATAGGGCGTGATTATGGCGCGGACTAATTACCGACCGCAAGAAAAATCAGGGATCTGTTCTTTTATTTATCCTTGAGATGTTACAAATTATTAGTCAGATATTTCAACAGATGTCATAAGGCCAAGGATTGACGTATTATTTTATCCAAATGAAAAAATCCCTCCAAGTTGATCTGAGGTTCGAAACTTGGAGCAATGTAAAAACACAAACGCTTATGTCAGCCGCGTATGGGGCATGTTTTGTTAAAACAAATACGGTTATGCGAGCTGCGTGGATCCGGTTAAAGTCTATTTGGACACAATTATCAATTTCCGTCGCCAGCGGACCGCAGGTGTAAAAAAATACCTGTCCGAAATGTGTTAATAAGATGATGATTTGCGAATACTTGAAGCCGAAAGAGGTTTATTTGTGTTTGAACGGAGGCGTTACAGTTATATTATATGTTATAATGTTTTAAATATCCGCGTACAAGCAAACATATCTACACCTGAACTTGGTATATTACAAACCTCAATATGTATATGTACCAATAATTTAAAATTAAACACAGAAATTTGAGGGCATCGCCGGGCAACTTCCACTGTATTCACGATGCGGTCTTTTTTGCAAATCATCAAAATTCTTGGAAGCATTCAAGCGAGTGATCAGTCCAGCAAAGATCGAGATAACACTGCGTCGATACGACGTAGTGCCCTATGCACCATTGTGTGGGGTAAGTGCAAAATCACTATTTATTAAAATTCATCGCGACCTGTGTTTCGACGCATTCTGTGTTTGATAACATCGAAACGCGTATCACAGCAGAGTTAAAAATAGTGGCGATTCTTCTTCTTTTGTTCGTGTCATGTCAGTCCCCCTGACGTCGACTATCGCTCGAGAGTAGTTGTCCTCGTCTCTCCAGCTCTAGACAGTCCTGATCCCCGTCCAGTCTGGTATATTCCGGAGCCGGGAGATCTGCCTCCTGCCCACACCTCGTGGACCCTCCATTTACCGAGTTCAAATTGAAAATTAATAGATATTACCACAAAGTCACTGCCGAATCAATGAATGAAATAATTGAATATTAATTACATTAATAGATTCGGCAGTAACTTTGTGATAAAATCTATCCATTTTTATTTATTGTTTTCCTTAGTAAATACCACTATTTCTTAAAATCTACTATGAAACGTGTTTTGGTGTATTCCGCATCATTTTCAAACACCGTATGCGGTCAGATTTTAATAAAAAGTGGTATTTACTAAATAAAACATTAATTATCTCTCTCTGGTCTCAATCCTTGCTTGTCAGGAGCTTGGTCCACTCCATTTTTCTCTATGCTGCTGAAACATGGACTATAAAAGCAGCAGAAAGGAGAAAAATTGATGCCTTCGAAATGTGGTGTTGGAGGCGCATGCTCCGAATTCCATGGACAGCTAGACGCACCAATGAGTCCATTCGCCAGGAACTACGCTTGGATGGCTTGTCTCTGGCCAATATCTGTACCCGACGGATTCTCCAGTTCTTTGGACACGTTGCGCGTGGCAACGAGGATAGCCTGGAACGACTAGTTGTGATCGGTAGCCTGGAGGGAAAGAGAGGGAGAGGAAGATCCCCCACACGATGGACCGATCAAATTAAGGCAGCAGCAGGCACCTCAGTGGTTGGAGCGCTACGTGCAGCGCAGTCAAGGGATAACTGGAGAAGAGTCATTGCTTCTGCAAGGGTCACAACCCTCAGCAATGAGGATTAAGACGGAGAAGAAGGTCTCAATCCTGCGGATTGGTCTGTAGCAACAGATGACATCTCTTTCGCCATTCTCGCCTATTTTCGGAAGTCCTCTTCAGCTCCTCATACGTGGAGCAGCCCATGCCTTGGTATAAGTCACTTAGGTATTGGCGGCGTGGGCGTCCTCTGGCGTTTATTCCCACGATCGTCCCCTCTACTATTTGGTGCAGGAAACCCTCTTGTCTTGTGGCCGATCCATTCGGCATAAAATATTAATTAAAAATCGAATATTACCCTGGACTGGTGCCTGAAAGGGTGCCGGGCTGATCACCCCTCCCTTTTGTACATATCCATCGAGATGACGCAGCCGTTATATGATGCAGTGCCCGATGCACCATCGGGTGCGGACGACCGCACAAAGCTAGGGATGGAACTGCCCGGCGGCCTCGTAGATTAGTTTTGCGAGTACGCGGACAGTTAAACTTCCTACGCAAATTTAAATATAAACACATAAATGGAAAGTAGTAAAAGAGAAAATAAATAAATACGATAATTAATATGTATACACTAACTATAGAATCACACGTTTTTCAATATAATATAATATAATATATCCTTAGCTTAGCTTAAGGTGGAGACTGGCCGGAGCATTTGGTGGTAACGTACCACGTTATGATGTCAGCATTCGGGCAGTCAGCGCAGCGAGCCGAGCGCTCCATCTGCAGGGGAGCGCTCGCCGCGAGCGACGTTACGACGAAATGCTCCGGTCAGTCTCCGCCTTTACAGTTTTTCCTCTTTTAACTTTCTTCATTTTTTAAATGAATTCTCACAGTCGCGGGCACAATGCAAACCTAGAAGTATCCATTGCGGTTCCATCATCTCAAATACCGGAGTATACAACAAAGTGGAAGACAACATCGTCCCAACTTCTGTTATTCTGGACGATATTCTGTTGGTTGTTCTTATTTCTATACAGTAAAACCTCGATATAACGCACTCCACCTCGACTAGTGTAGTGGTCGGCGCGTTTGGCTACCGTGCTGGAGGTCCCGGGTTCGATTTCCAGGCGGGTCAAAATAAATATGGGTGACTTTCACTCTAATATTTATTCCATATTACCTGAAGCGGAGGGCTGATCACCTTTCCTTCATGTGTTGACGACAAAGATAACACTGCGTTTATATGATGCAGTGCCCTATGCACCATCGGGGTGCGGATAAGGGTTTGAAGAAGACGTATAACGTGTTCATATAAAAAAAAGTTTTTCCATTTATTATAAGCCTATTTTTATAAAACGGACACCCTCTCACCCCAAGTACTGCGTTATATCGAGGTTTTCCTGTATTAACACTCTTCCGAGTAATTTTTGACTACCTCTATCCACTAGGGACTAGTACACATAAGCACAATCGTACGGGTATGCAGCCCCGAGTGCCACAACCATCGCTGCTACGTATTCTCCTTCTCGTCTAAGCGTCTTCTCCGTTTCCCTTCCCATTTAGCAGTGGTGCCCTTCCCTCGCGTTCTCTGCATCTCGTAAAGCATATTCCACTAATAAACGACCAGTTTTGAGTATATTAATGTTAACACGACTAGTTTTGAGAACATTTATAGTTCTCGAAACTAGCCGTGTTCACATTCATAAACTCAAAACTTGTCTTATACGAGTCTTTTATTTTCATCACATTTTTTCACAAAATTGATGCCAAATCGATAAATAACATATTCCTCTCCTATATCCATCCGCTTTTGTAGTGTAGTGGTTAGCGCATTCGGCTACCGCACTGAAGGCCCCGGGTTCGATTCCCAGCGAGGATCAAATAAATATCAGCGATTTCCCAATCAAATATTTATTTGACATCGCCATTTAATACATGTACTATATAAACAATAATCATATGGAATACGTTGTTGCGTACTTAACAGTAATGTGCCAATATGACGCAGTGCCCTATGCACCATTGGGTGCCGACAACGGATAGAAGAAGCCGATTTCGAATCTGGGGCAATACAAATCAAATACTGCATCACCCGGACTTCCCGAATTCTCTTTTCGAATAAATTCTCCGTCTCTGTTGAGATACTACGATTCCCGCATGTCGATCCCGTCGCTCACTCCGGTTAGGATAGGTATACAATTAAGTTGGTCAGTTTAAACGTTTATAGGATAACCGAGCGTTAAGAATACGGGTATCGGTACAAGACGTCGGTTGGTGTGCGTCGCACCGGCTGGCGTTGGTGTGCGGGCGGGGCGCGGTGCGACGGGGCCGGCCGCACCCCGCCCGGCGCGCCTGCCTACAGCCTGCCCGACTGCGGATGGGGCAGGCGCGGAGCTCTCTGGCCGTCTGGAAATAAAACGCATATGAGAATTTGTTCAATTTAAAATTATTTATTAAAAAAACACATCTAAATACCCTCTCCTTTTAAACGTATAACTCGTATGGTACATATTTGCTAACTTATGTACTATAGTATGATATATCAAATAAATATTAATAAAATATTACTTTTTGACATCTCATCAAAGATGAAGAAGAATATGGAAGTCTGGGCATGTAACATTCACCCATTATTGACAACCACATTACTCAAATTCTTGGAAGTTCTATATATATGAACCAATTTAGGCGTCTCCATAATGAGGGGTGTACTTACACTGAGGAGGGGCGCCATACAGACCGGGGCCCTGCGCCCGGCGCAGCCAGTGCGGGATCTGGAACGAGGAAAGAATGTTCAAACAAATTTATGAGGCGAATGTATTTGGGGATAGCGGAGAAGACTGGGGAAAACTCGGCACACTCAGGTATATCAAATACTTGAGAGCGGCCGGGTCAGGAGTGGAAATAATCGGCGGGTATGTAAGAGGAGATGCGTGAATGTGAAAGAGGCGAAGAATGTTTGCAAGACAGGGTGGTGTGATGTATAACACCTACTCTAGGCAACTAGAAACTGCTGAAATGTGAATGCTTAGATGGTCGGCTGGAGTGTCCCTTAGAGACAGAATAAAGAGTTCACGCATTCGTGGGAGCCTGGCTGTAACAGGCATCAATAGTAAGGTAGGGGAAAGGCAATTGGAGGTGGTATGGGCACATAGGACGCAGAGAACCTGATCATATTGTGAACCAGGCAATCTACTCTCTCTGCCTACCCCTGCGTGGTGGCTAGTTAGTTGGATCTACCAAACAATAAAATGGCTCGACTGCAATCAGTGTTAAACGCAGCAGCCAGACTGATTTTTGGAATTTATAAATTCAGCCACATCACCCCACTACTTCACAAACTGCACTGGGCACGCTTTCCCCAAAGGGTACAGTATAAACTCTGCCTACTCATGTATACTAACAATCATGTATACTATGTATACTACTCAAGTATGTAACCTAACCTAACATCAATACGGCTCCAGAGTATCTAAAAGAGCTGTGTATTCCGGATGAATTGGTTGATAGACCTTTCACGCTTCGATCGGCTACAACTGCGGCAAAGTGATCTTACCGGCTCGCAACCAGCGCACTAAATTTGGCGAGCGTGTCTTTGCTGTTGCCAGGCCGATGGCGTGGAACGCTCTTACACCAGTGATTAGAAACAGCGAGAGTTAGATGATCTTTAGAAAAAAACTAAAAACACATTTGTTTGCTAAATCATTTCCACCATAATATTATATTTTCCCCAATTCATTCACAGTGAAGCGCCCTTGAGGTAGTATTTTACGAAAATGGCGCTGTATAAATTACCCAAATTTATTATTATTGTATTCTCAATATTATTAATATTTAAAGCATACTTTGTGGTTAGTCATTTTTACTTATTTTTTTTTTACAAAAATGTTAACCAGATCCACGCGGCTCATAAGTCATAAGCGTTTGTGTTTTTACATTGCTCCAAGTTTCCAACCTCAGTTTAACTTGGAGGGATTTTTCCATGGTGTGGAACATTGGATAAAATAATACGCCAATCCTTGGCCTTATGACATCTGTTGAAATATCTGACTAATAATTTGTAACATCACAAGGTTAAATAAAAGAACAGATCCCTGATTTTTCTTGCGGTCTGTAATTAGTCCGCGCCATAATCATGCCCTATATCTGTCTCACTCTCAACGCTACGCATCGCCAGTGAGTAAGAGTGACAAACGATGCGTGCTTTGATTTATTTATGTTACGATCTTATTTGTTTATATTACGATATATATCAAGAATAATGTGTCACAAGTGTATTATAGAGTACCAAAAAGGCACAATGAATCCCATTGAACGTTTTTGTTTAGGAAAATAAATCGTTTCTTAACTAAATACATGATAAAAGTAATCATTTAAAAAACGGCGAAATACCGCCGCGCACGGGCGTCTTTCAGGAACAAAGTTAACGCGGTTAAAAGGTTAATAATATTAGTATATAACCACTCACCGAGATTTTTAAGTCAACCGGTTTCGAGACGTACCCGTCTCTTCGTCAGGACAATCACTACCACAGCGTCCAAACAATACCACCCTTCACCACCATAGCACCATTTACACACTTAAAACTACACAAAATATTTAACACATGCGATTTTTGTTTTCACCACAGACATGCATTACGTGCCGAGGTTAAATATGCAATAGGGTTAAACGTATTAATAAACCAGCTTATATACTCGTAGGATGAAAGGAGTGGGCGGGGTTTGAATTGGATATTGACGAATCGTGCTTAACCGATGTTGAATCAAATAATGGACTATAAGTAAAATTTATTCGGTTGTTAATTAGAGGAACATTATTTTTAAGTGCTTTCCTTGCATGAAAAATCTCCACATTATTTAATTTTAACCCTTTATTATTGTAAGAGTTAAATAAATAAATTAAGTGTTTGATATTTTTACTCTTGTGTCTTTTTTGATCAAAGAATCAGCAATGAAGGAACTTGTGAAGGAGAGATTAGACGTCGTATCGCCATTGCCAAAAGTGCCATGTCTAAGCTAGACAAAATCTGGAGAGACCGGTGTGTGAGTAACAACACCAAGATGAAGCTTGTCAGGAGCTTGGTCCATTCCATTTTTCTGTATGCTGCTGAAACATGGACCACAAAAGCAGCAGAAAGGAGAAAAATTGATGCCTTCGAAATGTGGTGTTGGAGGCGCATGCTCCGAATTCCATGGACAGCTAGACGCACCAATGAGTCCATTCACCAGGAACTACGCTTGGATGGCTTGACTCTGGCCAATATCTGTACCCGACGGATTCTCCAGTTTTTTGCACAAGTTGCGCGTGGCAACGAGGATAGCCTGGAACGACTAGTTGTGATCGGTAGCCTGGAGGGAAAGAGAGGGAGGGGAAGATCCCCATACGATGGACCGATCAAATTAAGGCAGCAGCAGGCACCTCGGTGGTTGGAGCGCTACGTGCAGCGCAGTCAAGGGATAACTGGAGAAGAGTCATTGCTTCTGCAAGGGTCACAACCCTCAGCAATGAGGAATTAGACGGAGAAGAAGTCTTTTTGAAGACGTGATTTGATTCTATTATTATTATTATTATCAGTTAGTTAGAGAGATACCTGTCGCAGCAGCAGGGCGCCCTGCGGCGGCTGCACGAGGCCGAGCAGCTGGCCACGGTGCAGCGCGTGCTGCCCGACGGCCAGATGCTGCAGCAGCGGGGCTCGGGCGCGCTGGCAGGGCGCGGCGCGCTGCGGGGGCGGGGGCCCGCGCCCGGCGCCCGGCGGCGGCGGGCGCGCCAGGTTGGGCAGCGCGGGCGCGGGGCTCGGGTTGGCGCTGCTGCGGGGATTATCCAATAATAAATAATAAAATGCGCTCCCTCTACTACGAGTTTTTGTCGTTTACAAAAGAACTTCGATTTCATGCTTTTTCTGTGAGCCTAAGCGGCTCATTATTAGAAATAGGTATCAAATTGTGGCAGAGTGGATTCAAACTGAAAAACTCTGACTTAATAGTCCGTGACACTAACCACGGGACCACAACCTGACACTTATTCATATAATATATTCAAAATTGTTGAAAGCTTGTTTGCGATAATGGATCATTTCAAATGAAGTGGAATGAAGGGGGATAAAAAAAAGGTTTTTACAAAACAAAAATGCTTTTTTATTTTTTTACACACTGCATTTATATGATGCAGTGCCCTATGCACCGTTGGGGTGCGGGTAAGGGTTAGAGAGGTTAAGTAAGGGTTTTTATATATATATATATATATATATATATATATATATATATATATATTAATTTTTGGAATTTCTAAATTCAGTCACATCACCCCACTACTTCACAAACTCCACTGGTTACGCTTTCCCCAAAGGGTTGAGTATAAACTCTGCCTACTCATGTATAGATCAATACACAATATGGCTCCAGAGTATCTTAAGGAGCTGAGTATTCCAGATGAATTGGTCGATAGACGTCTCACGCTTCCATCGGCTACAACATCTGCAATGGGCAAAGTTATCTTACCAGCTCGCAACCAACGCACTAAATTTGGCGAGCGTGCCTTTGCTGTTGCAGGACCGACGGCGTGGAATGCTCTTCCACCAATGGTTAGAAATAGTGAGAGTGAGATGATCTTTTTGTTTGCTAAATCATTTCCACCATAATATTTTCCCCAATCCATTCACAGTGAAGCGCCCTTGAGGTATTTTTTTACGAAAATGGCGCTATATAAGTTATCCAAATTTATTATTATTATATATATATTATTATTATATATATATATATATATATATATATATATATATATATATATATATATATATATATATATATATATATATATATATATATATGTATATATACACGTACCTGGCGTTGCTGTAGCGGTAGTTGGTCGCCGGGCTGTCCATGCTGCGCTGTATCCACGCCGCTGTAGCCGTGCGGGCCTGGGACAAGCGCACATCATTACTACAGGGACAACACAGCAGCGATGCCTCTTATATATAACATTTAAGGTGCTAAAAAGCTAAACTTAAAGTGAGTGTACTACGCCATTGTTCACTCCTTACCACTGTATGGCAGTGTTGGATGGGGGGATTTTTTTATTTATTTGAATTTTAATTATTTTAAATATATAATTGAAATGTAACTTTGTTTTAAAATCACTATAAATATTTTTTTATAACTTAATTATAATGTCTACCGGTTTCCAAGCTAACCGCTTCTTCATCAATACTGATTAATCTTAATAAAGAAGCGGTTAGCTTGGAATCCGGTAGATATTATAATTAAGTTATAATAAAATATTTATAGTGATTTAAAAAAAAAAGGTACATTTTGATTATAAAATGGAAAATCATACAGTTAGTGATTCAAATATAAATTATATTTTCATTATATTTTGTAAATATTTAATTGATTTTCCATGAAATAAATACGTAGCAGAGATGAAACATATGGACAGTTGAAAGGTACCTGAGTGGCGGGTGAAACGGGCGGCTCTCTGCCGTACAGTCCCTTGAAGTTCCTCTCCACGCTGCGCTCCCGCTCCGACCTCCCCGCGAACCCGCCCGGGGAGCTCCGGTACTGCCGGTTCAGGTTCTTGGGGAAGTTCTGGTAGGTCCTGGCGCCGCCGCGGCCCCAGGCGGGCCGCGAGGCCGGGCGGCGCTCCGCCAGCCGCGGCACGAAGGCCTCCGCCTCGTTGCTCAGCGTGCTGCCGGCCGCGCGCGCCGCCAGCTCGCGGGACGCGCGCTCCGGGCTGCCCTGCCGGCTCATGGAGCGCACGCCGCCCCGGAAGGGCTTCCGGCGCTCGCGGCCGCCGCGCTCGCTGCGGTTGTCGTCCGCCAAGGAGTGGGCGCGCTGGATGGCGTCCATGTTCCTCTCCATCTGGTTGACCGCGTTCCTCCGGTCCAAGTTTTGGGACGCGGTGTCTCGGTACGTGAACGGGAGCACCCCGTAACCGAGATGGTTCTGCCCGTAGATCGTGTTGGCCAAGCCGTGATCTGCGCCCTGGAAAGTAGCGTCGTTGGACAGGTAGCCCTGGTAGTTGGCGCAGGGCGTGGCCCGCGAGGAGCCGGAGTTGGAGGGCGCCCGCGAGAGCAGGTGCTTGAAGGGCGAGCGGACGCTGTTCCGGCCGCTCTCCTGGAACTTGGCGTGCGGGGGCTCGTAGGGGGGCGCGTAGGCGGGCTCCGGGGGCCGCGGGAAGGGCTGCAGCAGGGGGTAGTGCGGGGGAGGCGGGGGCGGCTGGTAGGGGTAGTACTGCGGCCCGGGAGCCACCATCACGGGCTGCGGGTAGAACCCGGGAGGGTTGAGAGGCGACTCCGCGTGCGGCGGAATGAAGGCGCCTGCAAAACAACATTTCATTAAACAAAATTAGATCGAAAGGTGCAGCTCCGAGGAATACCGCAGGGCTCAGTCTCGCGTCCTACCCGCAGAAAGTAGTAATGTACCAAAAACCGCACAGAACAGCTCACAAAACTGCGCACTTGAACGATCGCGCACAGGACGCAATTCGCAGGATGATTCAAGATTAGGTCTAGCAAAAGTCAGCATGCGTTCGAAGCAACTATATTTAAAATACATAAAAAAAAATTAACACATCCTTTAGGAACCGAAAAACAAATGTTAACAATGTATAATGTTTGGATAAGGAAAAAGACCGAGGTAACAGATGTGGCTCAAAGAATCGCGGGACAAAAATAGAACTGAGGATAGATGGACGAAGTGCGACGCTGGACTGGTGGCCTAGAAGCGCGGGTAGACCCCAGAAAAAATGTCCGATGGTATAAGGAGAGTCGCGTCCGGCAGAGAACTGCGCAAGTCCAAGAGGGAGGGGTTTGTTCAATACCGGAAACGAGAAGGATGCAGTAAGTTAGTATAAAAAAATGTGCGGTGGTATTCTCACCGTGCGGCGGCATCTTTTGTGAGACGTCGGGCAAGTGTTGGTGCTGCGCTCCGTACAACGCCATGTGCGGCCAGCCCCACGGCCCGGCACTCTGCACCTGGAAACAATTTCAACCAATTATTTTGGGAAGCTGAACTTTTGGAGCTGCGAGAAATCTATTGCCGACAGTGTCTAAAATATGTTTTTTGTGCCAACATTTATTTCATAAAAAAATATTAATAGATCTAGCCAAAGAATCAATAATTTACTAGAAATCCCTGTTCCCAAATCCAGATTCCCGCAAATACACTTATTTTTCATAGCTCCAAAACTGTTTAATTCATTCCACAAAGACTATATGTCAGACATTCAGTAACTAAATTTGTTTCCATTTGAAATTTTGCTTAAATTATTTATTGAAAAAACACATCTAAGTACCGTCTTCTTTTAAATGTATAACTCGTAAAGTACTATCGCTCACTCCTTTCAAGAACGTCATAAATCAAAAAACTTGATTTTTCAGGAGATAGTTTTTAAAGTTTAAGAATATAATACAATATATTAAAAATAAATATCCAGCCACTTATTGAACTTTTTACTTTGCAACACATCTTTTTAAGTAAAACCTAGAGGTTTTTTCTCCATTTGAAAAATATCAAGTATTTATTTATTTATTTTAAACTTCATGTACAGAAAATAAAAAGTACATTGGCGGGCTTATTGCTAAAAAGCAATATCTTCCAACCGACTAAATACGGACTAGTGATATTGATCAAAACGTTTGATACCATATAAAGCCGTTTGCAATCAGAGGGTAGATAGTACTTGAACATTTAAAAAACATAAATTACAAATTGACATTTAAAAAAAACATAAATTACATATTAATATACCAATTACCAATTAACAAAAGACGATAATAAGGAGGGCAAAGGAAGAAGGGAGTTTAGGGAAGGAGGTAGAGGGAGGAGGTTTGATGGACAGTTAGGATTCTAATGACAGATAGTAATGTCTCAGACGTTTAAACATTTAGTATATTTAGTATATTTAAAAAAATAATTAAACAATACCTTTTCTTCAAAATGCAAAAACAACACTTTCTGTCCTGTAGCGGGTAAATATTAAGTTAAAAATATGCCGCTTTTGCTGGGATATAGTACATTTTCTGGGCATTCCGAAAACATGTACAACTGAAAATTGACGATTTTTGATTTACGACGTTCTTGAAAGGAGTGAGCGATATTTGCTAACTTTTTCATTTACATCTTTTTAATCATTTGTTTTCTGTTAAAATCAAATATTTGTAATTTATATTAGCACTTTTAATCTAATTTTACTTCTCGTAATATCTATTGTATTCTTGCCAGTGCCCTTTACTATAACCCAAAATATAATGTATACCCACAAATAGGCCATGCCTTTGTGGGATCTTTTATGTATAAACATTTTATACTTTTCTGTAATTGTAATCTTTTCCGCCATGAACAAAGTTAAGTGTTATTGTTACGTTCAACAGATGGCGCTGCCACTGCGGTCAAACAAGGCTGTTGCTCAAAAAAAATATTTTGGCCTGCGACAGGTGTAAGAAGAAAAAAATATATTAATTATTGTTTTGGGCGGTGTTTTCATCAAGCCTGGCCCTAATTAGTACACTCATCAAAGTAGCCGCAACGTCCAATTCCCGTCTGTACAATGTTTCTTGGCGTCTCTCGCACTCTACCAATAGTACTAAATTTAGCGAGCGCGCATTTGCTGTTGCAGGCCCGATGGCGTGGAATGCTCTTCCACCAGTGGTTACAAATAGTGAGAATAAGATAATCTTTGGAATGAAAACTGAAAACACATTTACAACATTTTGAGTGTGTCCAAATACTTGTTCACAAAATCTGGACTATCTCCAATTACAGGAGTTATAACTCCTGTAATTGGAGATAATCCAGATTTTGTGAACAAGTATTTGGACACACTCAAAATGTTGTAAATAAATTATCTGGTCAAATTATAAGCTTAATAATAAAAATGAAAATGGTATTTTCTGGCGTTTCTCATGTGTGTGATTATAATCCAGGATTCGGATCTCACATACTAATATAAGAGTTTCTGCTTAATAAAAAGCTTCTTTACATCTCACCAATAGATGTCTCTAGTGAAGTTCTAGTGATTCAAGAACAAAGTTTCTAAATTGGTTCATATATATGGAACTTCCAAGAATTTGAGTAGTGTGGTTGTCAATAATGGGTAGAATTGGTGAATGTTACACGTGTGTAAAGTGATAACTTAAACCAGCCTATGACGGTCGTAAGCCCCGTAAATGTCCAGACTTCCATATTCTTCTTCATCTTTGATGAGATGTCAAAAAATAATATGAAAACACATTTGTTTGCTAAATCATTTCCACCATAATATTTTCCCCAATTCATTCACAGTGAAGCGCCCTTGAGGTAGTATTTTACGAAAATGGCGCTATATACATTATCCAAATTTATTATTATTATTATTAGAAGCTTATGAGGCAAGAGTCTTCGGGATAGAATAAGGAACGCCAGGATCAGGGGAATATGCAAGATGGAAGATGTCGTTAGGTGGGGAAGGCAACGAAGGAGACAATGGTATAGAATGGAACCATCCAAACCCCCCCATATTGCACTGTACGGCCAACCCAAGGCAGACCACCAAAGAGATGGATTGACAGCTGGGAATCCACATCGCAGGAGGCTAAACCCTCTTAAAAACAGGCCACAAGGCCTACACCAAGAAGAAGAAAATGATTATATCCCACCTGGAACATTTGCTGCGGAACCAATCCGGGAGGGGGTCCGGACACCTGGTACTGCTGTACATCATCCCCCTGGAAGAAAAAAACCAATCTTCTATAGTCACATTACTATTTATCATTAGAATCCTAACTGTCCATCAAACCTCCTCCCTCTACCTCCTTCCCTAAACTCCCTTCTTCCTTATTAATTTGTAATTTATGTTGCTCACAGATTCGTACGGAGTTTTTTTATGGTTAAAATACTTTTCACGTATTGTCATGTGATTGTTTTAATACAGTGACCTCCGCGAGGATGTAATGAAGATATTTTGAAAGTTTCAAACGTTTCCTACGCTTAACCTTTCCAGGAGTACAATAATTAATGTCCGACCCTCTCCGGGCAGTAGGTTTTTTTCACATAAAATATATATTTAAAAAAAAAATAATCTTTGTATTATGAAGATAGAAATTATATAAAAATAATTTAAATAAAAACTAAAATTCACCATCTCTAGGTTTTATTTTATGACAAAGTTAAATACAAATATCCACAGATGTCATTACTGTACAAATTACATCATATTGGACGTTCATTAACGCGGATACTCCTTTGAGGAAAATTCGCACCGACGTTCCTTTACGTCCACACTCCCGGAAAGCAGTATAGCAATGGGTCAAGTACAAACAAACAGGCAGACAGGACATTTTTAAATTAATCAATTTAATTAAATAAACCACATCTGCTCCCTAGGTGGAGCATACGGAGTCTACGATATACGATATATATATATTTTTTAAACCCTTATCCGCACCTCAATGGTGCATAGGGCACTGTATCATTTATATCGTTTATACGCAGTGTTATCTCAATCGATTACACATGAAGGATAGGTGATCAGCCCTCCACTCCAGGTACCAGTCCAGTGTAATATTGAATAAATATTAGAGTGAAAAAATCACTTATATTTACTTATTTATTTTTTTACAAAAATGTTAATAAAATTAGTATATAACCACTCACCGAGATTTTTACGTCTACCGGTTTCGAGACGTACCCGTCTCTTCGTCGGGACAATCACTACCACAGCATGCAAACAATACTACCCTTGCATGCTGTGTTAGTGATTGTCCTGACGAAGAGACGGGTACGTCTCGAAACCGGTAGACATAAAAATCTCGGTGAGTGGTTATATACTAATTTTATTAACATTTTTGTAAAAAAATAAATAAGTAAAAATGACTAACCACAAAGTAAATGCTTTAAATATTAATAATATTGAGAACACTTATATTTATTAAACCCCCCTGGGAATTGAACCCGGGACCTCCAGAACGGTAGGCGAGCATGCTGACCATTACACTACGGAGGCGGACATATATATATATGTATATCGTATATCGTAGTCATACAGGAGAAAGTAACTTAATGCATTTTTAACAAAAACGTGATCATGATGACTATTTGATATGGTATAGCTTAATATTACCCTGATTTAAGGATTTTAAACTTGGAAGTATAATATATTGACTTGTTAAAAATGACTAACTGCATTGGTGTTTATTTTTTTTGCCAAGCAAAAGTGACTTAAATGACCCCCCTGAACATTTTAAATTTTGTTAGTTGGCACTTTCTTCTGTACAACTATGATATTGTATATAGATTTAAGGAAATGCTGAGAAGATCCCGATTGGCCCGCACTAGATTGTCCCTACCTGTGTGTTGTACGGCGCGGGTGCGTGCTGCGGCTGCATCTGCGGCAGCATGTGCGGCGCGTAGGGCAGCGGCGCGGGGGGCCCGCAGGGGGCGCAGGGCTGGCAGCCCGGGGGGCACCCCGGAGGGACGCGCATCAGCGCCGTCTGGTACGCCTGCAGCTGCAATGCCGTTATATAACCGTAGAAAAACATCAAAATAATTTACACCCTGACATTTCACGGGCAAGTAATGCATTGAACTGGGGGCCACACGAGCTTAGTACTCTCTTATGGTAGAGAAAGTCCTGAGGTATCTCTACATGAGAGAGTGCGGCTATTATCCTTGTTCTACCCGACCCAGTCCCTCCAGGGTATGCTCGGCTACAACAGTCTAGAGACTGGAAGGAATGGGCAATTGATAAGGCATTTGTATCCATTGTTGCGCGGTATGATAGATAATCCTGAAATTATCCGGAGCATCGGTCTGTATGTTCCCGATAATTATCTAGGTCGGTGTCAAATTGGATCAAACGAAATCAGAGTAGTCTAACTGTCTCGCTCTCTCCTTGTGGTAATAGCACTTTATTAGAGTGAAAGAAACAAAAAACAAAAAATTAAGGTGCTGATATATAAGAAAGTAGAACTCACGGTATTGACAAAAACAATATTTTGAAACATTTAACAATTTGAAAATATAAAAATAAAAAAGGGAAAAATTTACGCCTAGTTATGGCATTTTCAAACAAATGAAAACAAATCATTAGTCACATAATCAATTTTTGTGTGATTTTTAAACAATAAAATATAACTTAGTTGACTGAAGAAATCAGTGTTTGGCTTGACATTCAATACATAAATGATATACATATATACTTGACACAGACCTCTTGATTAGGGTCTTGGTAGGAATTGGGCGGGTAGAACGGCTCCATGGGCACGTTGCCGTAGAACCCCTCGTACGGCTGCATGTAGTTCGGCCTCCTGTCCTGCACGTTCACCGCGTAGCTCTCCTCCTTCCACTCCTTGGGCGCCACGGCCTCCGGCAGCCCGTAGTCGAAGCAGTTCTTGTTCAGGTTCTCCAGCAGCGCCTCCTGCGAGTTCTGCATCGCGGCCTTGGTCTTGTGGAACTGCCGGTAGTCGAAGGCGGGGGCCTCCGCGACAGTCTGGACCTTCGGGAAGGTTTGGGCCGGCGGCGGCTCCGGGGCGCTCGCGACGGCCTCGGCCGCCTTCGCGCTCGCTTGCCCGATCTGCTGGCCAGACGCCCCGCCAGTCGGCTCGAGAGACACCTCAGCGTACTGCGCGACCTCCTCCTTCTCTATGTCGCACTGGCTGTAGATGTCTTTGGTCGCGACGGGGTCTGCTGCGGGCTGCATCGCGTCGCCCTCCTGCGCCCGGCTCACCTTGTCTAGGCACTCTGTGCAGGCGCAGTTGGGAGGTTTTTCCTCGTTTTCTCCGTTGGTCATGTTGGCGATGGTTTTTTGGGCGGTTTCTTCAGCAGGTTGCTCCGATTGAACTGAAATTTAAAAAATCATTCATTCAAAAATTTATTTATTCAAAATAGTTACACTAATAAATATAAAGCCAGTTACACAATTACACATTATGTTTTATAATTTTTCATAGCCTATGCCTACTCGTGAGTGGATTTACTCTTTATGTTTAAAGTTACTAAAATTTCATGTAATTCATGAGTGAAAATTCTAAGCAAAAACACTCGCTTTTACTATTAGTATAGATAGGATGAATGTTCGCGGAAAAGCACATATCGCTCACTCCTTTCAACATCGTCATATACCAAAAAACTTGACTTTTCAGTTGATCGTTTTTAAAGTTTAAGGATATAATACAATGTGTTAAAAATAAATATCAAGCCACTTTTTTAACTTTTTACTGTGCAACAGACCTTTTTTCTCCATATGAAAAATATTTAGTATATTTAAAAGAAAAATTACAATACAAAATGCAAAAACCACTCTTTCTGCCCTGTAGCGGGTAAATATTAAGTTAAAAATATGCCTCTTTTGCTGGGATATAGTACTTTTCTGGGCATCTCTGGGAAAACATACACAACTGAAAATTGACGATTTTTGATTTATGACGTTCTTGAAAGGAGTGAGCGATGTATCCATTCAAATACTGCCATATGTACTGCAATTTACCAAGTATTCAAATATTTGGTAAATAGCAGTACATATTTGTATTGTGAGGGGGGGTTCGTATGGGATGATGCGCGGATGCGTGTCTCACCGGGCGGCGCAGGGCCCTCGGAGCCGGGGCTCAGCGTGGCGCGCTGCTTCTCCAGGCGGGAGCGGCGCCGCTCGGGGTTGCACAGCACGCGCACCTCGCGCCCTCCCGGGGTGGGCGGGTTGGCCGGGTCGTAGTAGTACAGCGAGCCGTCCAGGTTGGTGAGCGGCTGCCCACTCTGCAAGCAGGTCCCTCGTTGGTGTCAACAGTAACAACAATATCCCGCAATCAAGCGCACATAACACCCACATGGTCTGGTGATCGTTGTTCTAGAATAGTCTCTCCTTAAAAGCGTTCACTCACTCGGAGCTCCTAATAACTTATACGAGGTCAGTTTAAAAAGTGTCCGACCATAATTTTTTTTGGAAAAACAAATAACGCTTTTAGGGCGGAGCTTAGATCAGTGTACTGCCGCGTGTGCCGCGGCACACTGGTGTACCGTGTAAAGAGTCTAGTCTGAAAACTTTATGTAATTTTCAGATCATCACTTGGTTCTTCCCAAGAAAGGACACTTTTCATTCCTCGCCACAACACATCATTCTTCAGTAATCCTCCTCTGTCCAAGCGGCCAGACTGTGGAATGAATTACCTCTCCGCGTAAACAAATGCACCTTCTCTAATCACTTTTAAGGAACGTCTGAGACATTACTATCATTAGTATCCTAACTGTCCATCAAACCTCCTCCCTCTACCTCCTTCCCTAAACTCCCTTCTTCCTTTGCCTTCCTTATTATCATCAATTTATAATTTATGTTTTTTAAATGGTCAAGTACTATCTACCCTCTGATTGCAAACAGCTATATATGGTATCAAACGTTTTGACCAATATCACTAGTCTCTTTTGGTTGGTCGGAAGATATTGCTTTTTAGCGATAAGCCCGCCAATGTACTTATTTATTTTCTGTACATGAATTTTAAATAAATAAATCATGTTATTAGATTATTAGCGGGAGATACAGCTCACCTGGGGATGTATGATGAGCGCGCCGGGCGGCACGGCGGCCATGTCCGTGATGGCCCACAGGACCCCGGTGGGCGGGGCCGACTGCACCATGGAGTCGCTGCGGGCGCTCAGCGTGTGGTAGCCCGAGGAGTTGCCTGCAACGCACGCACACTTCACATAGCTAGGGGCCCTTCAGGAGGTACGCACTGACGACTGGACGCTTGCTCTTCAAGCACACGGGATTCAGAGTGACAGTTGACATTAAACTAATCTAAAATAAAAATAAGATGCCATTCTTTGGAACGCGCTATAGGAACGCGCTCTAGGAGAACGTCACTTTGTGGTGTGAGTGTCGAACAAGCAAGTGACCGCGCACAGGGTGGGGGTGGGTGTAGTAATAATGGAAGAAGGCGCTCACCCGGCGACAGTCTCCAGTTCTGGCTGGCCGCCTCCCCCTTGCGGGAGAGCGCGCGCGCGGGCGCCGGGCGCGCCTCTTCCTCCGCGCCCACGCCTCCGAAGGAGTGCGCCTTGCACACGGCCGCGCGCGCGGCGGGCGCGCCCTCCAGCGACTGCACCTTGAGCAGGCGCGCGCGCTCGCCGCCGCCCTCCGAGTCGAAGATGCGCCGCCGCGCGCGCGAGTACTCCTCCTCGCGCTGCTCGAAGCTCTTGGAGCGCGGCGCGGGGCGCGCGGGCCGCGGGGCGCCGGCCGCCTCCTCGTCCAGCGAGAGCGCGTCCCGCTTGAGGATGGAGGGCGCGGGCGCGGCGGGCGCGGCGGGCGCGTCGGGCGCGCACCAGCGCCGGAAGGGGCAGACGGCCGGCACGCGCCCGCCGCCCGGCGGCTTGCTGACGAACACGACCTGGCGCGCGGCGTGGTCCAGGCCGTGGCGCAGGCCGAACAGCTCGGCGCAGCGGTGCACCAGCAGGCGGCCGTAGGACGACACCTGCGGGAAGCGCAGCTCGCGGCGCGCGGGGTCCCGCAGCAGCGCGAGCATCTCGCGCTCCAGCTGCAGCAGCGCGGCGCGGTCCCGCGGGCTCTTGTTGAGCGTCTCGCGCACGAAGCGCTCCAGGTCGAGCTCGGCGGGCGCCTCTAGGCTGCTGTCGCGGCTGAGCGCCGAGTGCTGGCCGCTGTCGGCGCTGCCGCCCGAGTGCTGCTTGCGCAGCTCGGGGGACAGCCGCCCGCAGCCGGCGCAGCGCTCCCAGCAGCACACGCCCGGCTCCTGCTTGCAGGGGCAGCCGGCCCCCCCCTCCTCCTCCTCCCGCGGCGCTCCCGACGTCACCTGGAACTCACAAACACCCGCAGTTCAGAACTAGCTTAGACAGTGCCCGCCGTGCATTTGGGACACAGTCTGTGCCAGCTTAGAAAGTGCCCACCGTGCATTTGGCGCGCAGTGTGTGAATAAATAATAATTTTTGAAAAAACACAAAATTTGCGATATCTTATGAACAGACCTCGTGGTTGTTATTTTATTACATAAAATGCAATTCCACAATGTCAGTGCAAAATTTAATCTAACAACAATTTTCGTCTCACCTGAATTTCCACCTGCTGAAATTCCACCTTCAACGCGGGGCTCTGCTTCCCGTCGCTTTCCGCGAGCCCCCCCGGGAGCGCCTCCGGGAGCCCCTCGCCGGGCCCGCGGGGGTCCCCTACGTCCAGGCGGATGCACCTGACGCCGCCGGCCACGAGGCACTCGTAGCACTTGCAGTCCGCCGCGCACGGCTCGCCGCCGGCCTTGTCGCCCTCCACGTTCATGTTGCTGCGGTCGCCGTCGTTGTTGTTGGCCGCCGCCTCCGCGCCCCTTCCGGCGGCGCCCTTGGGGCCGGGCGGTGCCCGGGGGGCCGCCTCCTCCGCCGGGCGGCCCTCCGTGTCCGCGCCGGACTCCTTCTTCATCCGCGGCGGCGACTGGCTCTCCCGGATGGCCTGGCTGCGCACCAGCTGCTTGCTCTTGAAGCTCTGCCGAGACAAGATCACGTTACGCTTCCTGCGACTGCCGTCTCTGCGCCTGCAGAGTTGATTAGTCGTTGATTACACCGACAACGGGTGATTGGTCAGTAATCATACCGACAAAGGGTGATCAGTTGTTGACTACATCGCAGTCGTTGATCACACTGACAAAGGGTGATCAGTCATTGATCACACCGACAAAGGGTGATCAGTCATTGATCACACCGACAAAGGGTGATCAGTTGTTGATCACACCGACAAAGGGTGATCAGTTGTTGATCACACCGATAAAGGGTGATCAGTCGTTGATCACACCGACAAAGGGAAATCAGTCGTTGATCACACCGATAAAGGGTGATCAGTCGTTGATCACACCGACAAAGGGTGATCAGTCGTTAACTACATCGCAATCGTTGATCACACTGACAAAGGGTGATCAGTCATTGATCACACCGACAAAGGGTGATCAGTCATTGATCACACCGACAGAGGGTGATGCATTATATAACGAGTACCCAAAATAATGGATCTATTTCAAGATACAAAGAAACATCTATAACAAATGCCACTGGACAATTTCAAAGGTGACATTTTTCATTTATTTAGTATCTGCGGAAAAAAGTCCCAATATTGCATACTTTAGACTTAAGACCTTTAGATAGTTGTACAGTTGGACCGTTACTCTGACTGTATAGGTGTACAGTTAGACCGTTACTCTGACTGTATAGGTGTAGTTAGACTGTTACTCTGACTGTATAGGTGTAGTTACACCGTTACTCTTACAGTATAGGTGTACAGTTAGACCGTTACTCTGACTGTATGTGTATACAGTTAGAGTAACGCTGCTACGGCCTACCCTGGTTCTGTTGAACGGAGCTGGAGAGCTGTCGCTCAGTCGCCGGAGGCTCGAGAAGGCGGAACTGTCAGGGATACTCCAACTGGAACAACAATGGGAAAGGTTATTTCTTTTCTTTTACATTTATGATCGATTCACACAATGGAGGAATTTGAGTGAGTTTCTGCGGACAAAACTGTATCTGGGGAGTCAGTTTTTTTGTTTACATTTTATAATTTTATATCATAGTCGAAGCTATGAATAACATATCGCTCACTCCTTTCAAGAACGTCATAAATAAAAAATCCACAATTTTCAGTTGTGCATGCTTTCGGAATGCCCAGAAAACTTACTATATCCCAGCAAAAGAGGCATATTTTTAACTTAATATTTACCCGCTACAGGGCAGAAAGTGTTGTTTTTGCATTTGGAAGAAAAGGTATTGTTTAATTATTTTTTTAAATATACTAAATATTTTTCAAATGGAGAAAAAATCTTCAGGTTTTACCTAAAAAGATTTGATGCACAGTAAAAAGTTCAAAAAGTGGCTTGATTTTATTTTTAAAACATTGTATTATATTTTTAAATTTTAAAAACGTTCTCCTGAAAAATCAAGTTTTTTGATTTATGACGTTCTTGAAAGGAGTGAGCGATATGGTATCAAACGTTTTCATCAATATCACTAGTCTGTTTTTGGTTGGTCGGAAGATATTGCTTTTTGGCAATAAGCCCATCAATGTATTTTTTATTTTCTGTACATGAAGTTTATTCATTCAAACCCTTATCCGAACCCCAATGGTGCATAGGGCACTGCATCATACAAACGCAGTGTTATCTTGACGGTTAACACACAAAGGAAAGGTGATCAGCCCTCCGCTTCAGGTATCAGTCAGGGGGAATATTGAATAAATATAAGAGTGAAAAAATCACCCCCCCCTGGAAATCAAACCCAGAACCTCCAAAACGGTAGCCGAGCGTGCTGACCATTACACTACGGAGGCGGACTAGACACGAAGTTTAAATATAATAAAATAAAATAAAAATAAACTAGAACCCAGTCAGGGATCCAAAATGACCAAGCTGAAAAAGAATGACAAGGAGAGTTTGGACTCACTTGTCTTTGCCTGAAGTGCCGTTCCCGTGGGTTTTCCTCATGCTAGCCGCCCGCCAGTCCTTGTGGGGATCCATCGGGGACCAGGAGGCCTCAGCAGCTCATCCTGCGCCCGTCCCCGACTCTCCAGTGACTAAATCCGACTAGAATAGATAAGTGTCCAAATCCCGCTACTCAAAACCGACAAAAATTATTGTCCTAAAATTATATCATGTTGACTTTCCGGGAGACATTGTATAGTTTCGAAGGCAACGAGTAAAAGGGCCGATAATTTTAAAGCTCAGTTCTTTAAAGTACTATTTGTATTATAATTAGTTTGGAAATTCCTTAGTGCGTTTGGTTTAAGAAGACTAGTATTCTCTTTGTCCGAGGTTCCTCTCTCTTCCGTGGTCCATCTCCAGCCTCCGCTGCCTCTCTCTGATCTTCATCTCACCAGCTCCGTCCGAGACGGCCGCCGCGACTCAGTCAGACCGCATCGCATCTCATCCGAGGGGGTTTTCAGTCACTGCCGATAAGTTCAATCGTTGCGGTGTAAATGCAATCTCAAATTTTGATATTGATGATGGGACGGTGAAGGACGTATAGTTGACGCAGTCGAATTTTTTAATGTGTATATATATACTCCCTTGTCGATATATCAGTGCGAGGACAGCACCATCTATTGACGAGATGTGAAACCTGCGAACAAAGGAAATAAAGTGCATGTTAGACCTCGGTTCTTAATGCATGTTTGTGCTGCAACTTCTAGTGCATGTTGGTCTTCGGATCGACAATTCGCATATGTTAAACATTTTATGTAGTTTAAAGTGTATAATATATAAATGCGTCAAACATTTTATGTAGTTTAAAGTGTGTAATATAAAAAGGCAGATAATTTGTCCGCCTCCGTAGTGTAATGATCAGTGCGCTCGGCTACCGTACTGGAGGTCCCGGGTTCGATTCCCAGGGAGGGTCAAGTAAATATAAGTGATGTTTTCACTCTAATATTTATTCTATATTACCCTGGACTGGTACCTGAAGCGGAGCGCTGATCACCTTTCCTTCATGTGTTTACAATCAAGATAACACTGCGTATAGATGATGTAGTGCCCTATGCACCATTGGGGTGCGGATAAGGGTTTGAATATAAAATTAGTTTATTGAATCTCTTTTGGAATCGAGCCATGCTGGAGATCCCAAGTTCGATTCTAAATAATTATATAGAAATATATAAAACCCTTATCCGCACCCAAATGCTGCATAGGGCAACGCAGTGTTATCTTGATCGTTTATACATGAAGGAAAGGTGATCAGCCCTCCGCTGAGTTAAATAATTATCAGTGATAATATAATCGCCCTAACATTTATTCAACATTACAAAGATCGAGACAGCACCGCGTCAATACGACGCAGTGCCCTATGCACCATTCGGTGTGCGGACAAGGGTCGGAAGACGAAGAAGGAGCATTTTAATGACATTAAAAAAATATATTAACAAAAAAAAACACGAAACGGCAAACTTGGTTTATGACATGTTTAACCCTTACTGGTCCAATATCGAATCTCATTGGACATGGATTTTTTCCTCTTAGGTCCCATGTCGGATGTTATTCCACATGGTTTTTCATCATTAATAATAATAATAAACCCCTTATCCGCACCCCAATGGTGCATAGGGCACTGCGTCATATAAACGCAGAGTTATCTTGATCGTTTACGCATGAAGGAAAGGTGATCAGCCCTCCGCTTCAGGTACCAGTCCAGGGTAATATTGAATAAATATTACAGTGAAAAAATCACTAATATTTATTTGACCCCACCCTGGGAATCGAACCCGGGACCTCCAGAACGGTAGCCGAGCGTGCTGACCATTACACTACGGAGGCGGTACCTTTTTCATCATTAGTATTATTTATTTGAATTCCAAGCTTACATTTTTGTCGATAGTATCTATTACAACAGTATGTGGAGCAGACACAAAGCATTTTTTTCCAATTGGAATGTAACAGTCTAGCTAGATTTTTTTTTTTGATATCAGGGGACCGGAAAGGCTTAAGTGCCGAAACCGATGACTTGATGACGTCACGCGGAGTAGCGCCGGCAAAGGTCATCGTGACGTCATCGCCGGGTGTTTCACGCGATCGATTCTCGACCTAATCTGGAGCCCTGGGGAGGGGGGGGACTGTCCCAACGTGACCCCTCTCGCAACGCCGGCCCGCCTGTCAAAAAAGCGCTAGCGAACGCAGCCGGCTTCGTTCGAAATGTGCAATATCGCTCACTGCTTTCGAGAACGTCATAAATCAAAAAACTTGATAATACAATGTATAAAATATAATACACTGTATTAAAAACAAATATCAAGCCACTTATTGAACTTTTTACTGTGCAACAGATCTTTTTAGGTAAAACCTGAAGGTTTTTTCTCCATTTGAAAAATATTTAGTATATTTAAAAAAATTATTAAACAACACCTTTGGACACACTCAAAATGTAAGAATTTAAGTAGTGTGATGTGTAGAATTGGTGAATATTACACGTGTGTAAAGAGATCACTTAAACCAGCCTATGACGGTCGTCAGCCCCGTAAATGCCCAGACTTCCTCCTCTTCATCTTTGTGATGTCAAAAATAATGTGACTTATAATAATTAACTAGCTAACCATCACGCGGGTAGGCAGAGATAATAGAACGCCACACCACTGCGTCTTTACGAACAATATTCGCAATAACAACGTTTTGCCACACATTCGTCGACAATTTATCAGTCTTAAATCTCGTAAAGTAATTCACGGTGGTAAGTGTCCGTTTCGATTCACCCCCCTCAACGTTTCGATTCACCCCCCTCAACGTTTTGATTCACCCCCCTCGACGTTTCGATTCACCCCCCTCGACGTTTCGATTTACCCCCCTCGACGTTTCGATTCACCCCTAAGGTTCCGATTCACCCTAGTATGCCGGAAAGAAGATTCAGTCATTTCGTGATAGATCGCTTGTGTACTACACGGAATTTTACCGTCCGGCAGTACATTTTTTTAAAATCAAAGCGACTACGACAGTTAAAAAGTGATCGAGTTCACGCGCAATCACGCACCGATCCGAAAAAAGACGGCCAAAATCACAAGCCAATCGTCCGTTTTATCATGCTAACTGACGTGCCGGACGGTGAAATTACACGGAATTTTACCGTCCGGCACGTCAGTTAGCGTTTTAAAACGACTGGCTTGTGATTTTGTCCATCTTTCTTCGGATCGGTGCGTGAACACGTTGCGCGTAAATTCCATCACGCTAAACTGTCGCAGTCGCTTTAATTTTTCAAAACCGGACTGCCGGACGGTAAAATTCCGTGTAGTGCACAAGCGGCCATAGGGTCAACGGCGATTCACCGTTAGCTACATGCTTGTACAATATATCCACTTTATGGTTCATCCACTTAGAGGCAAACGTCTCCCGGACACGCGAGGACTTGATGGAAAATGGCGCGCACCGCCCCTTTCGCTATCCGACGTATCTTTTTGATTGAAAACTCCGTAATCCTGTATTGTCAATATACATCAAAACACGATTTACGACTTAATTTCCTGTAATCTCTCTCATTATTCTATAATATTCTCCATAATTTATGTATCAATTTTAAGTCAAACACAGATTTTTTGAGTCTATATTGAAAGCTCATTTTTTCACTCAAATATTTATTCAATATTACCCTGGATTGGTTCCTGAAGCGGAGGGCTGATCACATTTCCTTAATTTTTTAACGATCAAGATAACACTACGTTATGATGCAGTGCCCTATGCACCATTTGGGTGCGGATAAGGATTTTTTTTTTTTTATATAAATATATATTGAAAGCTGTCCCACCGCATGCCCAGATCTGATACAGAAGCATCTAGGCTTCTAGGCATATTAAATTTAAGTCTCTTTTTTATAGAAAACCAGTTAAGTTCTTCTCTCATTTTTTTGAATGATTTATTTTTGACTCATCGCTATATTTTGTAAAATTTCTAATTTATTTAAATTTCCTACATTTGCTAAAATTAATATCGTTGAGCAGTAGTCTATGTGTGGAATAATGATTGTTTTATAAATGAGTTCTGCAGTATTTTTATTTATTACGTTCTATCCATGAGGCAGTACAGTTCTATCCGTGTAGGAACAAACACACGAGAATAGAAAGTAAAATGAAAATATACAAAACATGTCGCTCACTCCTTTCAAGAACGTCATAAATCAAAAATCGTAAATTTTCAGTTGTGCGTGTCTTGGGAATGCCCAGAAAATGTACTGTATCCCAGCAAAAGCGGCATATTTTTAACTAAATATTTACCCGCTACAGGGCAGAAAGTGTTGTTTCTGCATTTCGAAGAAAAGGTATTGATTAATTAATTTTTTGAAATAAACAAGTTATTTTTCAAATGGAGAAAAAACCTTCAGGTTTTACCTAAAAAGATCTGTTGCACAGTAAAAAAATTCAATAAGTGGCTTGATATTTAATTTTAATTAATTGTATCATATTTTTAAACTTTAAAAACGTTCTCCTGAAAAATCATATATTTTGATTTATGACGTTCTTGAAAGGAGTGAGCGATGTGTTCGACCAATAGCCACTTATGGGATTGAGGCAAGACCAGATACTTCCAGAGCTAAATCTCGACTTGGAACCTCCGAGATGAAGACTCTCCGATCCATAACCGGAAACGCATTGCGAGACCGAGTAAGAAATACCGACATCCGGAGCATGTGTAAGACGGAGGATATCGTGAGGTGGGGACGACAACGAAGGCGATACTGGAAGGAACATATAAACAGAATGTCAGAAGACAGACTTCCACGTATCGCCCTCCAAGGCATCCCTGAAGGACGCAGACCCCCAGGCAGGTCTCCGAAAAGATGAAAAGAAAGCTGGGAGTCGACACCCCAAGAGCGAGATGTGGAGGTACAGATCCCTAGGATCTACAAAAGGAAGAAGATATTCTATCCACTTCTCGGGAGAGAACACCTTCCATTCCTCCACATAACGCAGCATCCTTCAGCCCTCATCTCCACACCAAGAGATCGCCTTCTCTGTACACTTTCATCAGCGGGAAGGGTGGTGCATATACGGCCTAAAGCTCTGAATTATGGACCTAATGTTAGTTCAGCCCACTGAGCAAGGATGCCATTACATTTGTAAAACCTTCAAACTTATCAACATTTCAAGGAAAGAACAAAAAACTAATTTGCAATCGGAACTGGTACACGGTGTGCGAAAAAACACGCCACTTATTCATTCATTCATGAAATGTTTTTGGCGGTACATACACACGAATGACTTGGCTGATCACACGGCATTTTCAGAATAGCCCTTTGTCGGGATGTTGGATTATTGGCTAATAAATTAATATGAAAAATCCCAAGACTATCGATAACATTCTTATTGAAATCTGTAGGTAACTAAGGGAGATATGAAGGTTTAAACTTTACATATTTGAATAAAACGAAAAACGTGCGTTCGCATACGTCATCGAATTTCCGTCGTCGAACGTTTTATGACGTCATATGATTTATTGTCTAGAGCTGTAATAGTAGTAGTGTGGATTGTTTGTTTACCACTACACTATCATTTGTGTTATACAAATATGAGGGGAGGGGGGACCATAGAGCCGCTAATAATTTAACAATGACACCAACATTAAATAACTCCATCGTTTCTGTGACGTCATTCAATGCCAACTTACGAAAATAACGTTTTTTTCGAAGGATTTTTTTTCCAAAAGAAAATGATGAATGAAAATATTAATTATATCGGCTGTTATAAACACTTTACGAGTCTAATACAATCCTTAATAGGTTGAGTATGTTTTGACATACTCAACCTATAAAGGTTGAGTATGTATAACATCGATTATTACATCCCTACTCAGGCTTCAACTTTATAAGTTTCATAGCCTATGCCTACTCGTGAGTGGATTTACTCTTTATGTTTAAAGTTACTATAATTTCATGTAATTCCTGTTTGTCCGCCTCCGTAGTGTAATGGTCAGCACGCTCGGCTACCGTTCTGGAGGTCCCGGGTTCGATTCCCAGGGGGGGTCAAATAAATATAAGTGATTTTTTCACTTCAATATTTATTCAATATTACCCTGGACTGGTACCTGAAGCGGAGGGCTGATCACCTTTCCTTCGTGTGTTAACGATCAAAATAACACTGTGTTTATATAATGCAGTGCCCTATGCACCATTGGGGTGCGGATAAGGGTATTTATTATTATATATAATTTCATGTAATTCATGAGCGAAAATTCTCGGCAAAAACACTCGCGGTCCACGTCACGCGTTCCGGGCTATCCGCTACCCGTGATTCAGAATCAAAGCGCCGAGCACGCGAGTCCGTAAGGCTCACAGTCGCGTGCGGAGAGGCGGTGCGAGGTACGGTGACGTCACACGCCGGAGCGATATGGGGCCGCGCGAATATGACCTTTAGGAAGTGCGGCGATACCCGGACCGGCCGCCTCCGCAGGGGCAGGCAGAGAGACAGAACGCCACTTTGCAAACATTCTTCGCCTCTTCCCGCGAGTGTTTCGGTCTAGAATTTTCACTCATGAATTACATGAAATTATGGTAACTTTAAACATAAAGAGTAAATCCACTCGCGAGTAGGCATAGGCTATGAAACTTAAAGAGTTGAAGCCTGAGTAGGGTCATGATAAGCGGTGTTGCATAAGCCGTAGTTAGTTTTCAGAGTCACTTGGACGTTAAGTAATACAAAAAAATATATAAATAAATCGCCTCTTCCACATTCATACACTAAATACTAATCCCTTTCACTGCCTACACAAAGGTACTTCTTGAAGGTGGATTTTTTTTTATGTATTTAATTTAATTTAATATGGTTACAAACGTTTTTTTCGTATAATTTTATTTCATTTTCAAAACATTTCTCCTGACAATCTTAAAATTAAAAACGCAGTTCTCTCCAATAAAGAGACTGGGCTCTTGTGCTTGGAGAGGGACTTACACTTGTAAGTTATGTTTGTTGGTAATAAAATTTATTAAAACTAACTAACTAACCATCACGCCGCTTCCCCGCAGGGGTAGGCAGATAGAATCGAACGCCACACCACTCTGTCTTTGCAAACATTCTTTGCCTCTTCTACATTCATGCATCTCCTCATACATACCCGGCGTTTATTACGACTCCTGACCCGGCCGCTTTCAAGACATACCTGATTGTGCCAAGTTTTCCTCGGTCGTCCTCTGCTTCTTTTTCCAACTACATTCGCTCCATAAATTTGTTTAACCGTTCTTTCTTCACTCATACGCTCCACATGTCCAAACCATCTCAACACACCTTTCTTAATTTTATCGATAATGCTTATCTCAGCCTTACATTCTTTCCTTATTTCATCATTCGAACATCTATCAAACATCGTTTTGCCACACATTCGTCTGAGGGATCGCATTTCGACTGCATTCAGTCTGCTTTCATCCTTCTTTTGCCAACTCCATGCTTCGCTTCCATACATAAGGGTTTGAACCAGAACTCCATTGTGTACTGCCAGTTTAGCTTCCGCTGATAGATTTTTATTTGCTAAAACTGATTTTAGTGCACCATTCACTCTCCTTTCTATGTCTTTATCAATCTTTCCATCCAAAATTTATTTTTATTGAAATTATTATTATGTTTTTCTTTCTTAGATTAATATTTATAAAAGAGATTTAAAAGATTCAACAAAAACTGTTGATAATTATGGAGTAACAGCGGAAATACATTAACTAATTGATATTGCAAACGATAGCATCAATAATAAAGCCCTTATCCGCACCCCAATGGTGCATAGGGCACTGCGTCATATAAACGCAGTGTTATCTTGATCGTTTACACATGACGGAAAGGTGATCAGCCCTCCGCTTCAGGCACCAGTCCAGGGTAATATTGAATAAATATTACAGTGAAAAAATCACTAATATTTATTTGACCCCCCCTGGGAATCGAACCCGGGACCTCCAGAACGGTAGCCGAGCGTGCTGACCATTATTACACTACGGAGGCGGACATTTTTTTATAATTTTTTTTTAGCATTATATGCAACATTTTTAATGTGTCCAAATACTTGTTCATCTCACCAATAGATGTCTGTAGTGAATGTCTAGTGATTCAAGAATAATGTTTCGAAAATTGGTTCATATAATATTTATAGAACTTCCAAGAATTTGAGTAGCGTGGTTGTCAATAATGGGTAGAATTGGTGAATGTTACACGTGTGTAAAGTGATCACTTAAACCAGCCTTTGACGGTCGTCAGCCCCGTAAATGCCCAGAGTATGTATGTGGTTCAAATTTCGAAACGTAGTGCTTGAATCACTAGTATTTCACTAGACATCTATTGGTGAGATGAAATAAGCTTTTCATTGAGCAGAGTATCTTTCATTTGTATGCGAATATTATTCTATTATAATGGGTAGAATTGGTGAATGTTACACGTGTGTAAAATGATCACTTAAACCAGTCGGTCGTCAGCCCCGTAAATGCCCAGACTTCCATATTCTTCTTCATCTTTGATGAGATGTCAAAAAATAATATGATAGCATTGTATGTTCATATATATTTATACATAAATAATAAGATAGACTTTAGTCACTATCCGCCTCCGTAGTGTAATGGTCAGCACGCTCGGCTACCGTTCTGGAGGTCCCGGGTTCGATTCCCAAGGGGGGTAAAATAAATATTAGTGATTTTTTCACTGTAATATTTATTCAATACCATGGACTGGTACCTAAAGCGGAGGGCTCATCACCTTTCCTTCATGTGTAAACGATCAAGCTAACTAACTAACTAACTAACCATCACGCCGCTTCCCCGCAGGGGTAGGCAGAGAGAATAGAGCGCCACACCACTCTGTCCTTGCAAACATTCTTCGCCTCTTCCACGTTCATGCATCTCCTCATACATACCCGCCGATAACACTGATCAAGATAACACTGCGTTAATATGACACAGTGCCCTATGCATCCATTGGGGTGCGGATAAGGGCTTTATTATTATTATTATTATTAGTCATTATCAGAATTAAAACTAAAAAATCTGACGTGCTAATTTTTTTGCTTTCGTATTTGAATTCAGCTTTGCAAAGTGCATAAAGATCAGGTATTTTCAAGCCAGTTACTAAATAAAAGTTTTAAATTGTTGGCCAGTGTAATTTAGGTAAAATTTGAAATCGAAACAAACTTACAGGTTAATATTTACTTGTGCGGGTACATATAGTCTGCAGCCGGCTGCTTGAAAGGTCGAGCGACTTCTCGGAACTCCCCCAGCCGACTGCTGACCTTGGACGTGCGTCACGTTATCGAATATGGGCCGTTCTCGAATCATAATCGGAACTAGATTACCGACTGTGTACAACAACGGTCGGGGTAAATTACCCTAAATAGGGTAATTTTTTTTGGGGTAACAAGGAAAAGCGATCTCTCAGAAGAATGTGCGACAAAACGATGTACGATAGATGTGCGAATAGTGAAATAAGGAAGGAATGCAAAGCTGAGATAAGCATTATCGATAAATTAAGAAAGGTGTTTTGAGATGGTTTGGACATGTGGAACGTATGAGTGAGGAAAGAACGGTAAAACAAATTTACGAGGCGCACGTTATTGGGAAAAGAAGCAGAGGAAGACCGAGAAAAACATGGCACGATCAGGTATGCCAAATACTTGAAAGTGGTCAGGTTGGGAGTCGTAACAATCGGCGGGTATGTATGAGGAGATGCATGAACGTGGAAGAGGCGAAGAATGTTTGCAAGGACAGAGTGGTGTGGCGCTCTATTCTCTCTGCCTACCCCTGCGGGGAAGCGGCGTGATGGTTAGTTAGTTAGAAAATTTTCCTAACTAGTTAGTTAGGATTTTTTTCTATAATAGGTACTTGATCGTGCCAATTTTTCATCAAATTTGTTTGCTTACCCCTAAATAACTAAACTATATTTGTACATTGTAGATACATAGTAACTAAACAATCGTCAGGCGGACTACGCAATTAAAAACGTGAAAATTAAAAAAAATATTTATGAAAAATAGTAACTGGTTACATGGCACTTACGTTTGGTGTATTAGGAATGAATGTAAGAGACATTTAACCTCTAAGCTGCTCGATTTCGAGTGTCAAACTTTCCGTCCCGTGCTGGATTATTTTACATTACAATATTTTTGACAATAAAGCATATTTTTGCCTATTTTTGTAGTGAAACTTTCGGATATCCATCATAGATGTTCACAGTACACAATGCACTTTACTTATTATGTTTTTATGGTGTATTTACTCAAAAATATTAACATTTACGGACTCGCGGCCTAAAGTATGGCGGCTGTATAGAAGACGCGGCTGTCGTATCTGCGGAGCACGAGCCGACCGGAAGTATTCACGATAAAGTTGACACTAAATTAAAATAATTTTGATATTTTATGACAGTAAATCAAAGAGAACTAATTTATCCATGCCTCGAACCAAATTTAAGTGCAAAAAATTATCCATAGGTGTTGTACGTTAAGTTAAAAAACGACTATGCATGCGATCCGCAGTCAACGGTACTTCTATAAAAAAAAACGACAATAGATGCGATCCGCAGCTTACGGGTTAACAATAAATCACTTTAATTTATATTTGAAGCCCCAACTTTGTGATTTTCGATTTTACAATTAAAATGTAACTTTGTTTTAAAATCTCTAAAATTTTTACTATAACTTTACTATACTTACCTGTTTTTTTACTATACTTACCTGTTTTTTTGTTACTCATTACTGGAAATGTATTTATCAAACTGTTCGGTTAAATTTCCAAATAAAATAAAATAAATTAAGAAGTTCTCCTTCACTGCTGTGACTTCTCATCAAAGATGAAGAAGAATATGGGAGTCTGGGCGTTCACGGGGCTGACGACCATCATAGGCTGGTTTAAGTGATCACTTTACACACGTGTAGCATTCACCAATTCTAACCATTATTGACAATCACACTACTCAAATTCTTGGAAGTTCTATATATATAATATATAAACCAATTTTGAAACATTGTTTTTGAATCACTAGAACTTCACTAGAGACATCTATTGGTGAGATTGAATTATAGATTTGGTGAATGTTACACGTGTGTAAAGTGATCACTTAAACCAACCTATGACGGTTCTCAGCCCCGTAAATTCCCAGACTTCCATATTCTTCTTCATGTTTGATGAGATCTCAAAAAATAATATAAACAATACTCCTATAATTGTGAACAAGTATTTGGACACACTCAAAATGTTGAGCAACTTTTTCACATATTTTTTTGCTCGTTATACGAATTATTCGTTATAAGAGGTTCCACTGTAATACAAACCCCCACACAGGAAGTATTCAACAAATTACAACTTTGACAGTCGAACAAGTATATCCTAACACTATTCTCACATTTCGCTCAATCCTTTCAACAACGTCATATATCAAAAATCGTCAATTTTCAGTTGTGCATGTTTTCGGTATGCCCAGAAAAAGTACTATATCCCAGCAAAAGCGGCATATTTTAAACTTAATATTTACCCGCTACAGGGCAGAAAGTGTTGTTTTTGCATTTTGAAGAAAATGTATCGTTTAATTATTTTTTTACATATACTGAATATTTTTCAAATGGAGAAAAAACATTCATGTTTTACCTAAAAAGATCTGTTGCACAGTAAAAAGATCAATAAGTGGCTTCATATTTATTTTTAATACATTTTATTATATTTTTAAACTTTAAAAACGATCTCCTGAAATTTTGATATATTTAAATATTAGTCTATTGCAATAATGCAAAAATTGTAAATCTCAGACATTTTTTGACGTGCGAAATTAATTTGTATTAAAAAAGTATCGATTACGTTCCGATTCTGGCAACACTGAATTTAACGTCAAATTGAGAAAAAATCCCATTATTAAAAAAAATTGCGAATTTTTAACGAGACTTGAGCGAAGATGAATTCATGAAAGCGTTTCAGCGAACACAAACGAGAAATGAGAATGATGTTTGTTCGCATGCCTCAGATTTGACGGAGGTACATAATAAAAACGAAATTTCAGCACGGCAAAGACGTGGAAATTGGAAAAACTACTCGCGAAAAGATTGCCGTTTCGCCAGAAAGATAAAAAATGTCATTAAGAATAGCGATTCGATGCCAATTTGTATATGTACATCTATTTTCTACGTCAGAGAAACGTGTATAACGCTTTTATATTATATAGGTAGGCCGTCTAAGCAAGCTGTCATCGCGTAAAACATAAATAAAAAGGTAAAAATAAATTCGACTTACGCAATATTGCGGAGTCCTTTTCGCTGACGGACTGACGAGTAACTCGACGGGGTGTGCGCTCGCCGTAATCCTTCATTTTCCTCGGGAAAAACCAATCACTCGGAGCACTCGGAAGGGAGACGATAAACCGAGAGGGCCATGACTGGGCCGTGCGATCCGACCCGCGGGAATCGCGCGGGAACCACTCGCGAGCGCGCGGCGGTCGGCGATCGGGCGCGGCGGCGATGATGTATTTCTAATTATAAATTGGTAATAATCGGGATATCGCGAGCGGATTTCACACTTTTCTCTTTCGGTGTAATAATAAAAATAAAATGACAAGTCGTCATTTGACATGCGCGCGCCTAATATTTTCGTACACCAGCGCCACCTGGCGGCACCTATCGCACTATATAGGTCGCAAGCTCACTTGAATCTCGGCGATTTTTCGTCATACAAAGAGTACGCGATACAAAGAATGCTCTTTCTCTTTTTAACATAACTAAACTTGCAAGCTGTTACATTCAATTACAAGTAAAACGCTCTCCGTCTCCCTTTTTCATTACATAGATGGCAAGATTTACTAAATTCTGATTTCGACTATTTTCATTTGTAGAAAGAGATAAAGCAATACACGTTGTTCTTATCTCTTTTTAATATCCATAGGTCGCAAGCGATATATTTTATTTTCGACAAACTGTATTGACTGAGGTGGGAGATGGCGCAATACAAAACGACTTGTGTCTCTTTTTATCTTAATAGATTGCAAGCTACTACTAAAAAAATCACGAATAATCTCACTTGAGATAAGAAGTTTTATTTGTTGTCCTTTTCTACATCCGAAATTTACATAAAAGTGACTTTTAGTCGAACACACGGATGAAAACCACCATCTGTTGGGAAAAGTAGTAAACTAATATGAAAAAGTAAAAAATATTAGCGGTTTTTTTGAACGATGGCAAAATCGGTAAAATTTTACAAGAGAGCGTATAAAGGTTTAACGTGTAATACTTTTAAAAATAACCATATTTTCAACATTTATTTTTTGTAAACATGAATATTTAATTTATTATATTATGGACTGAAACTTTGCAACAAAGCGAGCGTTTGTTGAACTACGCTCGTTTGTCAATATTTAAGAGAAGCATACGGTGATACCAAACGTACACTAACAAACCATCACGCCGCTACCCCGCAGGGGTAGGCAGAGAGAATCGAACGCCACACCACTCTGTCTTCACCTCTTCCATATTCACGCATCTCCTCATACATACGCGACGATTATTACGACTCGTGACCCGGCCACTTTCAAGTATTTGACATACCTGATTGTGCCAAGTTTTTCTCGGTCTTCCTCTGCTTCTTTTTCCAACTACATTCGCGTCATAAATTTGTTTAACCGTTCTTTCCTCACTCGTACGTTCCACATGCCCAAACCATCTCAACACACCTTTCTTAATTTGATCGATAATGCTTATCTCAGCTCTTTCCTTATTTCATCATTCGAACGTCTATCAAACATCGTTTTGCCACACATTCGTCTGAAGGATCGCATTTCGAATGCATTCAGTCTGCTTTCATCCTTCTTTTACCAACTCCATGCTTCGCTTCCATACATAAGCGTTGGAATCAGGACTCCGTTGTGTATTGCCAGTTTAGCTTTCGCTGATAGATTTTAAACGTCTCCGCATATTAATTCAATTTTGAATATTTTTGGAAATTGTACACTTTTAATGCGAAGAGGACACATCGCTCACTCCTTTCAACAACGTCATATATCAAAAAACTTGATTTTTCAGGAGATCGTTTTTAAAGTTTAAAAATATAGTAAAATGTATTAAAAATAAATATCAAGTCACTTATTGAACTTCTTACTGTGCAACAGATTTTTTTAGGTAAAACCTGAAGGTTTTTTCTCCATTTGTAAAATATTAAGTATATTTAAAAAAAATAATTAAACAATAACTTTTCTTCAAAATGCAAAAACAACACATTCTGCCCTGTAGCGGGTAAATATTAAGTTAAAAATATGCCGCTTTTGCTGGGATATAGTACATTTTCTGGGCATTCCGAAATCATGCACAGCTGAAAATTGACGTATTATTTTTTTTGATATCTCATCAAAGATGAAGAAGAATATGGAAGTCTGGGCATTTACGGGACTTACGACCGTCATAGGCTGGTTTAAGTGATCACTTTACACACATGTAACATTCACCAATTCTACCCATTATTGACAACCACAATACTCAAATTCTTGGAAGTTCTATATATATGAACCAATTTAGAAACCTTGTTCATGAATCACTAGAACTTCACTAGAGACATCTATTGGTGAGATGTAAATCAAATTATAAAAAAAAAGAAAATTGACGATTTATTATTTATGACGTTCTTGAAAGGAGTGAGCGACATATCGCTCACTCCTTTCAAGAACGTCATAAATCAAAATACTCGATTTTTCAGGAGAACCTTTTTAAAGTTTGAAAATATAATACAATGTATTAAAAATAAATATCAAGCCACTTACTGAAATTTTTACTGTGCAACATATCTTTTTAGGTAAAACCTGAAGGTTTTTTCTCCATTTGAAAACTATTAAGTGTATTTAAAGAAATTATTGAACAATACCTTTTCTTCAAAATGCAAAAACAACACTTTCTGCCCTGTAGCGGGTAAATATTAAGTTAAAAATATGCCGCTTTTGCTGGGATATAGTACATTTTCTGGGCATTCCGAAAACACGCACAACTGAAAATTGACGATTTTTTATTCATGACGTTCTTGAAAGGAGTGAGCGACATATGCTAATGATAATTTTTTGTTTGTTTTTGAATTACCTAACGTCCAAATGACTCTGAAATCTAGCTACGGCTTATGCAACACCGTTTATCATGTCCCTACTCAGGCTTCAACTTTATAAGTTTCATAGCCTATGCCTACTCGTGAGTGGATTTACTCTTTATGTTTAAATTTACTATAATTTCATGTAATTCATGAGTGAAAATTCTAGGCAAAGACACTCGCGTTGATAGAATATTGAATAACACTCGCTTTATGTATTGTCGGCCCCTCCGAGACAAGACTGAAGGCAGTTTGAGAATCACTGCGAAAAACCGGTATAGGATTATTTTAAATAAATAAAATTGGTTGAACAGACTGGCTAAGATAATTTATTCTTATGACGGGAAGGAATTTTTAATGTGATGTTTATTGGGTATCGAAACAGCATCGGACATTTTTTAAACTTATCGAAATACAGTAAAATTCGTCATTTTGTGTGTTCAAATACTTTAAAGATGAAGAAGAATATAAAAGTCTGGGCATTTACGGGGCTGACGACCGTCAAAGGCTGATATAAGTGATCGCTTTACACACATGTAACATTCACCAATTCTACCCATTATCGACAACCACACTACTCAAATTCTTGGAAGTTCTATATATATGTATATATGAAATTTTCGAAACATTGTTCTTGAATCACTAGAACATCACTAGAGACATCTATTGGTGAGATGTAAAGAAGTTTTTTATCAAGCAGAAAATCTTATATTAGTATGTGAGGTCCGAATCCTGGATTATAATCACACACATGAGAAACGCCAGAAAATAACATTTTCATTTTTATTATTTAAGCTTATAATTTGACCAGATAATTTATTTACAACATTTTGAGTGTGTCCAAATACTTGTTCACAAAATCTGGATTATCTCCAATTACAGGAGTTATCTTTTGACATCTCATCAAAGATGAAGAAGAATATGGAACGATCTCCTGAAAAATCACGTTTTTTTATTTATGACGTTCTTGAAAGGAGTGAGCGATGTGATCACACGCAGATAGATTGATAAACTCACACATAGATTCGCCGGAATAGAACGCCTCACCGCTTTGCAAACAGCCTTATTTATGCTTCTCTTCCACATTTATGCATCTCCTCACATATTTTTATTTGTTTCTTACCAATTGGTTCGAAAAAACAATTAACACTTTGAGTGTGTCCAAATACCAATTAAAGGAGTTATTAAGCATATTATTTTTTGACATCTCTTCAAAGATGAAGAAGAATATGGAAGTCTGGGCATTTGCGGGGCTGACGACCATCACGGTGTAAGGTCAGCACGTTCGGCTACCATTCTGGTGGTCCCGGGTTCGATTACCAAGGGGGAATCAAATAAACATAAGTGTTTTTTCACTTTGATATTTATTCAATATTACCCTGGACTGGTACCTGAAGCGAAGGGCTGATCACCTTTCCTTTGTGTGTTAACGATCAAGATAACATATGATGCAGTGCCCTATGCACCATCGGATGCGGATAAGGGTTTAAAAAATGTTCTGAATAATAATCGGCGGGTATGTATGAGGAGATGCATGAACGTGGAAGAGGCGAATAATGTTTGCAAAGACAGAGTGGTGTGGCGTTCTATTCTCTCTGCTTACCCCTGCGGGGAAGTGGCGTGATGGTTTGTTAGTTAGTTGAATTTGAATTTGTATACCCATAAAAAAAACCTACTATACAATGACGAAATTTGAAGTTGTTCCTGCAACTGAAATTGAGAATTAGGCGACCGTACACGCGCGGAATTCCAAATAGATTTTGTCGCAGATTGATGCGTATTGGTAGCATGTAAGGCGTCGTCCCAATACAACCGATTAAACCAACAGACCTCGAATGAGTTGAACAAAACGCTCGTCATTTGTTGTTTTGACCGGCGCGGAAGTCGCGGTCCACAAGTTAATGTCGTTACTGTCTTACTCGACCTTCCTCTGTTACTCGTTATGCGAATTACTCGTTACAAGAGGTGCCACTGTATATCCATTAGTAGGCTTACCGTAATAGGCCTGACAAATCAGGATGTTGGATTATTGTAGGGAACTTAGGGAGATATGAAGGTTTAACCCTTTCTGGTACCCAAAAAAAAAACTAGGTAGACAGTTACATTCCAATTGGAAAAAAATGTCCTCTGCTCCACATGCTGTTGTAATAGATACGGGTGACAAAAATGTAAGCTTGGAAATTAAATAAATAATATTAATTATGAAAAAAATGTCGAATAACATCCAACATAGGACCTATCCTCCCGTTTGATAAAGATCCATTATGAAACTCTAAAAAAAGTAGTGGAAAAAATACAGTCGAACTTCTTATAACGAGCATAATTCGTTCCACTATCTTACTCGTTAAGCCAAATAGTTAAATCTCTGCGCTACCGAAACTGTTCTCATAATCTTAACCACAACATCTATCCCGGCCGGGACACTGAGACCCGTGTCTGGAACAGGGACGATCCCGGTCAAACCGGGACATATGATAAGGGCGATTGTCCACTACACGGGATTTCACCGTCCGACATTCCGGTTTTGAAAAACGAAAACGACTACGACAGTTTAGCGTGATTGAATTTACGCGCAACGTGTTCACGCACCGATCAAGAGCTCCGATCCGAAGAAAGATGGACAAAAGCACAAGCCAATTGTTGTTTTAAAACGCTAACTGACGTGCCGGACGGTAAAATTACACGGAATCACACGGGATTATTGAAAGCTGTCTCACCGCACGCCCAGATCTGATACAGAAGCATCTAGGCTTCCTGACTGATCTGTTCTTGCTAAGCAATTTTTTAAACTAAGTTGCGAAATTTATTGAAAATGTGAAACAATATAAAACTGTTTCCCGATTTTACTGCGAATTTACATTTAAAAACTTTCAATATACCTGTCACTGCCAATCTAAATAAATACAAGATTGTAAGTCCATCGCCATATTTTTTAGAAGTACCTACCTCGGTGTAGGCAGTGAAAGGGAATTAGTGTTTAGTTCAATTAGTCAGCTAGATCCGATTCCTACCCGACGTTGGCCGGTACACAGACGCCCTCAACCCCGACCAGCACAGCAGAAGGCACGGAACAGTGCAGACATTTACAGAAAATGGTCAGTCATCCCACGGGATTCCGGGTAGTGGACAAGCGCCCTAAGCCTATTTATTAGGACACCTACTTTTCGCGTTGTATTAGGACGACGCCTAATAAAGGTCGCGCCGAACAATGCGCGATTGGATCACCATTTCCCGCGCACATCTCGAGCCAGCGGTACGCGGTTCGAATACCAAGCGGTCCCGTCGTCCTAGTGTACTGTGAGTGTCGATTCGTACCGCGGGCAAATTCGCCTGACCGATAAAACACCCAAACTGGTTTTTCAAATTTGCAAAGGTTATGTCTAGGATGAAATCCTTATAAAAACGACTAAAACACGACCGGGCCGTGCATTTTAAGGCAGCCGCCAAACCGACGAGGAAAATGTGTCGAAAAATTGTGAAATGTCGTACTTTAAACTGATTCAGAGATGTCGTGATCAAGGTGACCAGTGCGACGTTCCGACTGCAGAACCTGTGAAACTAATTTTGGATAACTTTATCAAAAAAGGTATTAATTATTCACATATCGCTCACTCCTCTCAAGAACGTCATGAATCAAAAATCGACAAATTTCAGTTGTACATGTTTTCGGATTGCCCAGAAAATGTACTATATCCCAGCAAAAGCGGCATATTTTTAACTTAATATTTACCCGCTACAGGGCAGAAAGTGTTGTTTTTGCATTTTGAAATAAAAAAGGTAATGTTTAATTATTTTTTTAAATATTCTAAATATTTTTCAAACGGAGAAAAAACCTTCAGGTTTTACCTAAAAAGATCTGTTGCACAGTAAAAAGGGGTAGGCAGAGAGAAAGCCGATTATAATTCAGAACATTGTCAAGTTAATTGTTTTTTTTTCGAGCAAATCAATAATTGTTAAAAAACAAATAAAAATATATGACGAGATAGAAAAATGCGGAAGAGAAGCAAAAATAACACTGTTTGCAAAGCGGTGAGACGTTCTATTCTCTCTGCCTACCCCTGCGGGGAAGAGGCATTACGGTTAGTTAGTTAGTCCGGGTAAAATTGTAAACGTTACAAAGCGTATTAAATAATTCAAAGTAATTAAAACAGGTCGATCATGGGTAGAATGGTGAATGTCGTACGTGCGCAAAATGATAACCTAACCAGCCTGTGACAGGCCATAAGCTCTGTAAATACCCAGACTTCCATATTCTTCTTCATCTGCGTATGTTGAGATGACAAAATATACAAAATAATTACTCAAATCAGCGATGTGAATGCTCGTATGCTTCATGTCAGTCGAGGCGTCTACCGCTGGCGTGGCTTACATCCATCGTAATAATTCATATTGCTTTTTGACATCTCATTAAAGATGAAGAAGAATATGCAAGTCTGGGCATTTAGGACTCTGACGACCGTCATAGGCTGGTTTAAGATGATCACTTTACACGCGTGTAACATTCACCAATCCTACCCATTATTGACAACCTATTCTACTCAAATTCTTGGAAGTTCTACATATATGAACCAATTTCGAAACGTTGTTCTTGAATCACTAGAACACCACTAGAGACATCTATTGGTGAGATGAAAAGAAGCTTTTTATCGAGCAGAAATTATTTTATTAGTATGTGAGGTCCGAATCCTGGATTATAATCACACACATGAGAAACGCCAGAAAATACCATTTTCATTTTTATTATTTTAGCTTATAATTTGACCAGATAATTTGAGTGTGTCCAAATACTTGTTCACAAATCTGGATTATCATATGTGGATTGGTCATAGGAGTTATTTTTCATATTATTTTTTGACATCTCATTATAACATAATAAATAATAACAAAAACCCTTATCCGCACCCCAATGGTGCATAGGCACTGCGTCATATAAACGCAGTGTTATCTTGATCGTTTACACATGAAGGAAAGATGATCAGCCCTCCGCTTCAGGTATATTGAAGTCCAGGGTAATATTGAATAAATATGACAGTGAAAAAATCACTTATATTTATTTTACCCCCCTTGGGAATCAAACCTGGGACCTCCAGAACGGTAGCCGAGCGTGCTGACCTTACACCGTGATGGTCGTCAGCCCTGTAAATGCCCAGACCTCCATGTTCTTCTTCATCTTTGATGAAATGTCAAAAAATAATTTGATATAAGCTTAAATAATAAAAATGAAAATGGTATTTTCTGGCGTTTCTCATGTGTGTGATTATAATCCAGGATTCGAACCTTACATACTAATATAAGAGTTTCTGTTTAATAAAAAGTTTCTTTACATCTCACCAATAGATGTCTCTAGTGAATTTCTAGTGATTCAAGAACAATGTTTCAAAAATTTCATGTATATATAGAACTTCCAAGAATTTGAGTAGTGTGGTTGTCGATAATGGGTAGAATTGGTGAATGTTACATGTGTGTAAAGTGATCACTTAAACCAGCCTATGACGGTCGTCAGCCCCGTAAATGCCCAGACTTCCATATTCTTCTTCATTACGCTACGGAGGCGGACATCTCATTATAATATAATTCGTCATAATACAATAAAATAATATTTAAATATTCTTACATTAAAAAACGACACGTCCAGCGACATTTTTCGACTGCATTCTAATTTAGGAGCTGGATTTACAAGACGATTAAAAAAAACAGCCGAGCCGTGGACTGAATTACCAATTAGGAAAAAAATAAAAAAGCAAAGGAGATTTTGCGCGCGTGTGGGTGTCTGTGGTCCAGGGGCGTGCCTTTCGTATAGGCAGAAAAGCAGTGCCTTCCTAACTTACCCGCGTGACATATCGCTCACTCCTTTCAACAACGTCATATATAAAAAAATCGTCAACCTTAAGTTGTGCATGTTTTAGGAAATATACTATATCCCAGCAAAAGCGGCATATTTTTAACTTAATATTTACCCGCTACAGGGCAGAAAGTGTTGTTTTTGCGTTTTGAATAAAAGGTACTGATTAATTATTATTTTTAAATATTCTAACCCTTATCCGCACCTAATAGTGCATAGGGCATTGCATCGTATTGATGCGGTGTTTTCTTGTTATCTTGTTACTTAAATGAAGAAAAGGTGATCAGCCCTCCGCTTCAGGTACCAGTCCAGGGTAATATTGAATAAATATTTGAGTGAAAAAATCACTTATATTTATTTGACCCCCCTGGGAATTGAACTCAGGACCTCCTGAACGGTAGCCGAGCGTGCTGACCATTACACTACAGAGGCGATTTTTTTTTTTTAAATATACTAAACATTTTACAAATGGAGAAAAAACCTTCAGGTTTTACCTAAAAAGATTTGTTGCACAGTAAAAAATTCAATAAGTGCCTTGATATTTATTTTTAATACATTTTATTATATTCTTAAACTTTAAAAACTATCTCCTAAAAAATCAAGTTTTTTGATAAATGACGTTGTTTGAAAGGAGTGAGCGATATAAAAACGCAACCAGTCCCTACCCTACCTTACTAAGTAGTGCCAGCTTACCTTACTACCTACCTCTACCGCCTATCCAAATGGACAAATTTAACGATGTGATTATTGGCTAATAAATAAATATGAAAATCACAAGACTATCGGTAACATTCTTATTGAAATCTGATGGGAACTAGGGGAGATATGGATTTAACTTGAGATATTTTTGATAAAACGAAAAACGGACACCGCTATACGTCATCGGGTGTGTGAGTGTGTTTTTTAAATTACCTAACGTCCAAGTGACTCTGAAATCTAGCTATGGCTTATGCAACACCGCTTATCATGGCCCTACTCAGGCTTCAACTTTATAAGTTTCATAGCCTATGCCTACTTGTGAGTGGACTTACTCTTTGTGTTTAAAGTTACCATAATTTCATGTAATTCATGAGTGAAAATTCTAAGCAAAAACACTCGCTAATCGTCGGGTGTGTTATGGGGCGTATCCCTTTATGTATCTGCTTTATAGAGCTGTCATAGTAGTAGTGTAGATCGTTTACCACTGCACTACCATTTATACAAATATGAGGGGAGGGGGGGGGGGTGGGAGGGTGGACCATAGACATCAACATATAGAGCCGCCAATAATTTAGCAATATTACCAATATTAAAATAAGACCATCGTTTCTGTGACGTCATTCATTACCAACTTACGAAAACAACGTTTTTACGAACGAAAAGATATTATTTTGTTATTTTATTTTAAATATACTAAATATTTTCCAAATGGAGAAAAAACATTCAGGTTTTACCTAAAAAGATCTGTTGCGTAGTAAAAAGTTCAATAAATGACTTGATATTTATTTTTAATACATTTGATTGTATTTTTAAACTTTAAAAACGTCTCCTGAAAAATCAAGTTTTTTTATATAACGTTGTGAAAGGAGTGAGCGATATTTGCTGAATTTTATTTTTATTTTCATCTTTTTGAATTTCGTTTTCAATTACAATTAAATATTAGCGCTTTTTATCTAATTTTATTTCTGGTATCTATTGTATTCTTGCCAGTGCCCTTTACTATAACCTATAATATAATATACCCACACACAGGCCATGTCTTTGTGGGATATTTTTTTGTGTTAACATAAATTTTTTGTACTTATAACCATAATATATTGCGAAATGCTGGGCAGGTCACAGGTAGTCTGAGGATAGATGGAGGAAGCGGGTGCTCGACTGGAGGCCTAGAAGGCCGCAGACAAGATGGTCCCGTGGCTTCAGGAGAGTGAAGAGAGTGAAGAGAGTCCAGCAGAGAACTGCGCAAGTCCAAGAGGGAGGAGTCTGTCCACTGTCACGGGGAGGAAGTGAGTGAGCAGAAGCGACTTCGCGTCGCGACCGTATGGTAATGCGGTACAGTCCTTCCGCTGGCATTGAGTGTGACCTTTGTAACTTGTAGCTACCAACTTGCGTCATCTGCCGGATTCTGTCTTCACATACTGTCGAAACTCCACACATTCAGGAAGAGCGGCAGCCATTTTCAAACTTAACTTATATCGCTCACTCCTTTCAAGAACGTCATAAATAAAAAATCGTCAAATTTCAGCTGTGCATGTTTTCGGAATGCCCAGAAAATGTACTATATATGCCCAAGAGGTATATTTTTAACTTGATATTTACTCGCTACAGGGCAGATAATGTTGTTTTTGCATTTTGAAGAAAAGGTATTGTTTAATTATTTTTTAAATAAACTAAATATTTTTCAAATGGAAAAAAACCTTCAGGTTTTATCTAAAAATATCTGTTGCGCAGTAAAAAGGTCAGTAAGTAAGTGGCTTGATATTTATTTTTAATAGACTATATTATATTTTTAAAATTTAAAATCGTTCTCCTGAAAAATCAAGTTTTTTTATTTATAAACGTTCTTGAAATGAGTGAGCGAAATGTCAAATACGATTGACGTACGACACCATTTGCAAAAATTACAACATCTTCCGATAGAGATTTTCTAGTACATAACCATGATACGAGATTTACCCACAATGAAGGTTTGATAGTCCCAAGAATTAACAATAAATATGGGAGTCCAACACTGCAATATATCGTTCCGAACATTTTTAATTTGTTGCCGACGGATGTTAGAGGTCAAAATAAAATATTTAACATAGGCAAAATAAAGGAATGGGTAAATGATCAAGCGTTGATTCTATGAAATTTTTAAATAGTTTTTTCTCTCTTTTGTGTGTATATTAGGTTAAAATGGATAAAAACAATAAAAAACGTATGTAAAAAGAACTCCACCGACAAGACACACAAGGTGGCTTGGTGGGTCTCTGCAAAAAATATTTGAAATATGTTTATAATCGTTATTTACATATGTAAACGATTTATGTAGGTAATTTAAAAAAAAAGTGATTCATTTTGCGTCACCGTTTATGAAAAAAAAAAAACAAATTGTGCCTACATTGGAATGGCGATTAGATCTTCCCAATTTTCAACGTTTCAACTTTGCATAAACAACACATCAGCATTTATTATATTTATTATAATTCTCTACATTTAAAAAATAATTCTGATTACAGTTAAAGCTGTTGACGTCTCTAGACAAAAAAATTATATGCATATATTTAAATATGGCTGTCCAAACTTAAAACACAGTAAGGGACATTTTTTTTTATTACGTTTTTTTTACATTTTTGAACTAAGTAGTACTTAGTCCTAAATGCAAAAAAACGTACTACAAAAAATGTCGCTTACTGTGCTTTGTTTGGACAGCCGATATGTACATGAAGAAGAATATAAAAGTCTGGGCATTTACGGTGCTTACGACCGTCAAAGGCTGGCTTAAGTGCTCACTTTACACGCGTGTAACATTCACCAATTCTACCCATCATTGACAACCACACTACTCAAATTCTTGGAAGTTCTATATATATCGCTCACTCCTTTCAAGAACGTCATAAATCAAAAATCGTGAATTTTGAGTTGTGCATGTTTTCGGAATGCCCAGAAAATGTACTATATACCAGCAAAAGTGGCATATTTTAAACTTAATATTTACCCGCTACAGGGCAGAAAATGTTGTTTTTGCATTTTGAAGAAAAGGTATTGTTTAATGATTTTTTCAAATATACTAAATATTTTTCAAATGGAGAAAAAATCTTCAGGTTTTACCTAAAAAGATCTGTTGCACAGTAAAAAAATCAATAAGTGGCTTGATGTTAATTTTTAACACATTGTGATTTCTTTTTAAACTTTAAAAACGTTCTCCTGAAAAATCAAGTTTTTTGATTTATGACGTTCTTGAAAGGAGTGAGCGATATATGAACCAATTTAGAAACCTTTTTCTTGAATCACTAGAACTTCACTGGAGACGTCTATTGGTGAGATGTAAAGAAGCTTTTTATTAAGCAGAAACTCTTATATTATATTTTTATATTATATACTGTATATATGTATTATGTTAAAGGCATTAGACGTTCAATAAATAAATATCTAAGATATTTCATGCAGAGATATGCTTATACACACCAGTGTAGGCCTTGTAGCCTGTTTTTAAAAGGGATTAGTCTCCTGCGATGTGGATTCCCAGCTGTCAATCCATCTCTTTGGTGGTCTGCCTCGAGTTGGCCGTACAGTGCGACGTGGGGGAGTCTGGATGGGTCCATTCTCCTCACACGCGCATACCATTGTCTCCTTCGTTGCCTTCCCCACCTAACGACATCTTCCATCTCGCATATTTCCTTTATCCTGGCGTTCCTTATTCTGTCCCATAGACTCTTGCCAGATAGAGTCTCCATTTCTGCTACTCTTAGCGTGTTTTGTTACAGCGGTGTTATACGGAATTTTTACTAGTATTTAGAGTAAAGCAATGGATATTGACAGTTTCAGAGTGTTATTATGGATGTTTATTGTAACTGCAGACAGTTGGTAGAATTCCATTTTGAATTGTTGGGTAAAATATTGAAAAAAAACACAGTCTTTGGCTTGAATTCTACTTTTATTTACATATACATAAATGATAATATGACATTCCTAGATATACATTTAGGCTAAGATAAGCATTATCGATAAAATTAAGAAAGGTGTGTTGAGATGGTTTGGACATGTGGAACGTTCGAGTGAGGAAAGAACGGTTAAACAAATTCATGAGGCGAATGTAATTGGAGAAAGAAGCAGAGGAAGATCGAGGAAAACTTGGCACAATCAGGTATGTCAAATACTTGAAAGCGGCCGGGTCAGGAGTTGTGATAATCGTCGGGTATGTATAAGGAGATGCATGAATATGGAAGAGGCGAAGAATGTTTGCAAAGACAGAGTGGTGTGGCGCTCTATTCTCTCTGCCTACCCCTGCGGGAAGGGGCGTGATGGTTACTTAGTTTGTATGTACTAACTACTGTAAGCTTTTCTGTATTTGAAAACTATGTTTTTTCAGTTACTTGAATTATATTAGTAAATTCGGCATTTATGTGAATATATATTTATCAAATAAAGATAATTTCTTGAATGCTGAAGCAGAGAGAATAGAATGCCACACCACTCTGTCATTGCAAACATTCTTCGCCTCTTCAACGTTCATGCATCTCCTCTGGGTATGTATATTGCCACCGATTATAACGGTAGTACATTAAAATACATAATATCCGTAGAAAGACTATACTAAGAGTATGTTCTAAATTACATATATTTGATAAAGGAGCTAAGCAAGACTTATTCTCTAGTATTTATATATAATAAAAAATATATAATTTTATTTAGTAAATGCACAATTTTTGTCCGCCTCCGTAGTGTAATGGTCAGCATGCTCAGCTTCCGTTCCGGAGGTCCCGGGTTCGATTCCCAGGGGGGTTTAATAAATATAAGTGATTTTTTCACTCTAATATTAATTCAATATTACACTGGACTGGCACCTGAAGTGGAGGGCTGATCACCTTTCCTTCATGTGTAATCGATCGAGATAACACTGCGTTTATATGAAGCAGTGCCCTATGCACCATTGGGGTGCGTTAAGGGATTTATTATTATTAAATACACAATAGTGATATTTACTTAGTAAAACTTTAAATTAAAAATGGATAGATTTTACCACAAAGTGACTGCCGAATCAATTAATAAAATTAAATATCTTAAAACTAGTGTAAAAAAAAGAGAAATAGAAGAAATGGTATTTAAACGAACAAAAACATTAAACATATGAATAAAAGCAGCGGATCGTAAGTAATGTCACAATATATTTATTTATTGATTTGGCGTTTAGTTTGTGGAACTCCATTTTAATTTATGTATTAATTTTTAAATCCAACACAGATTTTTTAAGTCTACCAAGTTTTATTTTATTATAAAAAATGTAAGTGGAAAAAAGAGCAGACGAAGACCGAGAAAAACATGGCACGATCAGGTATGCCAAATACTTGAAAGTGGTCAGGTTAGGAGTCGTAACAATCGGCGGGTATGTATGAGGAGATGCATGAACATGGAAGAGGCGAAGAATGTTTGCAAAGACAGAGTGGTGTGGCGTTCTATTCTCCCTGCCTTACCCTGCGGAGAGCGGATTGACGGTTAGTTAGTTAGTTCATCTACAGCGTACTGTAATAAACTGATTGCAATGAAAGAATAAGCTAGATATAATATAATCGGCGGCTATGTGTATGAGGAGATGCATGAACGTGGAAGAGGCGAAGAATGTTTGCAAGGACAGAGTGGTTTGGCGTTCTATTCTCTCTGCCTACCCCTGCGGGGAAGCGGCGTGATGGTTAGTTAGTTAGTTAGTTGTAAAAACACAAATATTTGTTTGAAAATGCCATAACTAGGCGAAACAATCGTCACAATATGAATTTTTACGTGTTTTTTTTGATAACATACAATTTAGTAGACTCAAAAACTCCGTGTTTGATTTAAAAATGAAAACATTAACGATATATTTATGTTACAAGCTGTGTGTAAACTGGATCTCCCGATCAATTGCTCTCATTCGTTGACAATTACTACCGTCTACAAATCATGATGGGGAAGCTAGAAGGAAGACAGAAGAAATCCAGGAGACGGAATCAAATCTGTAGGAGCAACAGGAAGATCTACAGGCAGATCTACATTTGGGATCTGGGCTTAGCCTCTCCTAGGCTTTGTCTGTCGAGCAGAAGCGATAGCGATACTCAGACATAGCCTGTCAGAGGCTAAGTTGTATATCCCGACAAGCCACACACAAGACCGTTTCAAGACACAAGTATGCTTCCTCAAATTATCCGGAGCATCGGTCTGTCTGTTAAGGACAGCGTAGGTATAGATTGTTTCCCATTCCTGTATACAGGAGCAACCTGCCGACGGTTATGCCTGTAGGAAGATATGCTGAACAATACCTGTTCCATGTGCCGAAGGGGGTATTCCCGTAAGGGATTCTTCTACATCTTTAACAAGAGGTTCTTGCTTACTTTCTTATTTAGTTTTTGATGTATGCGCTTTAAATTTTACTTTGTTATGTATATATTAATTATAAGTCAATAAATTTGATTTGATTTTAATTTTAAAAAATTATTTCGTCTTTTTGTGGTATTTTTCTAGTCGCACTCAGGGCGACAATTAAAAAAACTGTATATTGGATATTTTTTATTTTTAGAATATATATTTGTCCACCTCCATAGTTTAATGGTCAGCACGCTCGGCTACCTTTATGGAGGTTCCGGTTTCGATTCCCAGAAGGGGGGTCAAATAAATGTAAGTGACTTTTTCACTTAAATATTTATACAATCTTACCCTGGACTGGTACCTGAAGCGGGGGGCTGATCTCCTTTCCTTCACGTGTTAACGATCAAAATAACATAACATAATAATATGATGCAGTGCCCTATGCACCATTGGGGTGCGGATAAGGGTTTGAAGAAGACATGGAAAAAATATTTAATACCAAATATTTATATTATTTTTTGACATCTCATCAAAGATGAAGAAAAATATGGAAGTCTGGGCATTTACGGGGCTTACGACCGTCATATCGTCATTAATGGGTAGAATTGGTGAATGTTACACGTGTGTAAAGTGATCACTTAAACCAGCCTATGACGGTCGTAAGCCCCGTAAATGCCCAGACTTCCATATTTTTCTTCATCTTTGATGAGATGTCAAAAAATAATATGAAAATAACTCCTGTAATTGGAGATAATCCAGATTTTGTTAACAAGTATTTGGACACACTCAAAATGTTCCACATATTTATTTTGAAGAAAAAATTTTTTTTTTCAATATCAAAACGGTGTTTTAAGAAATAAATTCAATTACCTACGTTAAATGTTGACTGTATATATATTAATAACCCACTAGTGTACATACAGTATCCATTTGGGCACCTTGTATGCACGCACAGCTGCTATGGGTGTATATAGATAACCCACTAGTGTACATACGGTATCCATTTTGGGTACCATGTATGCACGCATAGCTGCATGAGGCATCCCTTTTACTGCTGATGGCGCATTAAATGGCGTAAAAAAGATGTCTTTATGAAATCCGTAGTGCCTTGTGAAGGTGTGTGTTCCGCTGTGGTACACAAGCGGCGTCGGGAGCCACCTCGAGTCCGAATATGTCTCTCCGAGTGCCGAACTTGAAGCGGGTATCCACATCCGAATGCCTTTCCTGCGCTCACCCATCTACCCGTAGCGTGGGTGAGCGTGTTGGCCGGCAAAGGTAGGTACTCAGTATGTCGATGCCTGTCCTCTTGTCTTTTATTCCAACTCCATTAAAATACCTAAGCCGGATCTCACAGGGAGATTGAAATCTCCCATATATAAATTTTAATTCGATAACTTTAGTATTATATATGCTACTTAATTTATATTTTTTGTTATCTTGACAATAAATATAAAATAAAATGTTACGCTTTTGATTTTTAAATTTTCAAATTGTTAAATGAGCACAATCAGTAGGTACCACGAGACATGTGGTACCGTCGTAAGGAGAGAGCGAGAAACTAGACTACTCAGCTTTCATTCTGGCCTCTCGCTTATCGGATGGTCGCATTCAGTCAGCGCGTTGGGACGGACGTGGCACATAAGTGCCATAAGTCATAAGACTCAGCTGGCAGTGAGTTAGTACTAAAATTTCCATACAAATGGCGTCTTTTGGTATCGCCCTTCTAATAAGGTCTATTCTTTTAAATCATTGTTCCACAAAGTGTGTGCCGCGGCACGCTGGTGTACCGCGGTGATTAGTTTGCCACGGAAAAAACATCTTTTGTGAAAATAACACAATTGCTCCAAATTTTGATTGCCTGCGCTCAGTTAAGTAGGCTCATTTTCGCATAAAACATAATATCTTAAATATGTTACCATAATATGGTAAACATGCATCTCTGAAATTGTTTAATTTCGTAGATGTACCTTGGATAGAAAGAGTTTGCGTTTTAAATAATCAGTACAGGAAAGGTTAGTGGAAAAATCTTAATTTATTAAAAACCCATCTTTAAACTCTAACACATACAATCTAAGCGAACTGGTAATTCATTTTTTCATTCAAACCCTTATCCGCACCCCAATGGTGCATAGGGCACTGCATCATATAAACGCAGTGTTATCTCGATCGTTAACACATGAAGGAAAGGTGATCAGCCCTCCGCTTCCGGTACCAGTCCAGGGTAATATTGAATAAATATAAGAGTGAAAAAATCGCTTATATTTATTTGACCCCCCCCTGGGAATCGAACCCGGGACCTCCAGTACGGTAGCCGAGCGTGCTGACCATTAGTGATTCTTCTCATAAAGTGAAAGCTCCACCAGGAGTAGTCTCTGACCATTTGTTTTCACACTCCGTAGTCTAGTGATTGTGTTGGGTGGACATGTGTTTCTTTAGAGACCCAGTATGAGAGCATTTATAATCACACTCTGAACAAGATAAGGGTTTCTCACGTGTATGAGCGGACATGTACATCTTTAAATTCCCTTTAGGTGAACTCTTATAATCACACTCTGAAGTAGGGAAAGGTTTCTCACTCGTATGAGTGGACATATGAACCATTAAAGACCCTTTCTGTGAACATTTATAATCACACTCCGAACAAGAGAAGGGTTTCTCACCTGTATGAGCGGACATGTGAATCTTTAAAAACCCTTTATGTGAACTCTTATAATCACACTCTGAACAAGAGAAGGGTTTCTCCCCTGTATGAGTGGACATGTGAAACTTTAAAGATCCTCTTCGTGAACATTTATAATCACATTCTGAACAAGAGAAGGGTTTTTCAACTGTATGAGAGGCCACGTGATTCTTAAAAAACCCTATATGTAAACTTTTATAATCACACTCTGAACAAGAGAAGGGTTTTCCCCCTGTATGATTGTTTGGTTTCTCACTTGTATGAGTCGAGATGTGTTTCTTTAAACTTGATTTCTGTAAACATTCATAATCACACTCTGAACATGAGAAGGGTTTCTCCCCAGTATGAGTGGACATGTGTCTCTTTAAATTCGATTTCTGTGAACATTTATAATCACACTCTGAACAAGAGAAAGGTTTATCATTTGTATGAGTGAACATGTGCATCTTTAAATACGATTTCTGTGAACATTTATAATCGCACTCTGAACAAGAGAAGGGTTTCTCACCCGTATGAGTGGACATGTGATACTTTAAAATTGATTTCTTGAAACATTTATAATCACACACGGAACAAGAGAAGGGTTTCTCACCTGTGTGAATGACCATGTGATTCATTAAAGAACCTTTCCATGAACACCTATAATCACACTCTGAACAAGAGAAAGGTTTATCACCTGTGTGAGTGGACATGTGATTATTTAATTTATTTTTCTGTGAACATTTATAATCACACTCGGAACAAGAGAATCGTGTCTTTCCTAAATGAGCTGGCACATTACGTAACCCTATTTTCCGTTTCATTGAACATGATGATGAAATTTCTTCGAGACCGTTAAAAGGAAAGTGCCTAGTGTTCTCTGAACAAGTAGATTTTATATCACTTCTAGTGAAATCTGAAACGAAAAAGAAAATTAATGCACAAAACTACAATAAAATAGCAACACAAAAGTGATCATCTCATCACCTTCATATAATAAATGATCAATGTACCATTTGTGTGTGGATGGACAAAACCTCGACCCCGCGACCATCTCTGCACTAAAAGAAAATATCGTCCGCGAAGTTAATGGCATCTCGACGTCACTTCTCCAGCGAGTGGCGCAGAATACTGACGCCAGATTCCAAGAGTGTGACTGACGTGACGTCTATATTTAGACGCAATAATTTTTAAGAAATAAAATCCGCACTTTTCGTCTTTGTAAAAGTTATTGAAATAAATGTATTTTCTTTGCAGTTTATTTTTTGTTTTATTTAAATTTTAAATCCTAATTCTGCCAACGGATACTTGTAGTTCTATTTCATATAATTTAACCGTTTAAGCATATGTTCTAGGATCGTTATTGTGTATTGCGCATTGTTGTTATATTTAGCTTTGAGAAGCTAGGGTTTTCGGATGAATACACTATGGTCGTAACGTACCCTCAAGGGTTGCACTAACACAGAGAACTGCCTCGTGTGTCGCACATTGAAATATACCACGCCGACTCGGGACCCGCATTGCTATATGAATGTTATCTTTTATCAGTTAAGAGCTTATCTTTATAAAATTATAACTTGTCATCGTTCAAAATTGATATTGATGTTGACATCAATCACAATATATTTAGATAAGCAAACAATTATGGACTTGAGATGGAAATGTCCGGCGAAAGATAAATAAATGATGGAGCGTGGTTCAATCTAGGCTCGGCATCTCTCTCTCTCTCTCTCTCTCTCTGTCACATTCATGACGCGGTTTCGCGTCATGTATGTGGACATTATTTACTTCATACTACAAAATGTTACTTACTAGATTCAGCTCCAAGTCTGCTCGAGGATTCCACGCATTCTTGTTTGATGTCAGGATGATCAATCTCTATCTTGGTGAGTGTCGCGACATCGCTAGGTATTAATTTGTAGTGTAGATCAGTAGCAGTACCCAGTGCAGCTGTCTCCTCGTTCAGGCATTCCCCAGTATGGAGAGTATCATCATCACTTAACGGTTCCTCCTTGATTATAGGAACATCTGGGTAAATAATCCCGGAGCGCGACAAGTCGTAACCCTCGAGAAGTGCCCCTTCTCCAGCGGAGAGGAGAGTATCCCCTTCTGCATCTCCCGGTTCAGTCTTGACAGGAGCTAGAGTAGGCTCCATCTGTTTTTTAACGTTCGAGTCGAGTTTGGAAGAAAATTTTCGTTTATCCTGGAAATAGAAAATCTGAATTAAATTTAGTAAAGAACGTGGTAATATACATTTTACCTCACCATACACCGCAGCCTGAATAGGTCTAAACACGTTGACAACGTTTGTAAAGAAGCCGCTGGCATTACGAATAAACTCTTGAGAACCGCCAAACCGACACGGGGAGCGTCACCGGAGGTTATGCAGCAAATATATAAAGGCGCTATAGAACCTCTGATAACATATGCCTCGAGCGTGTGGGTGGAAGCGGTTCGGAAGAAAGTCATCAGAAAGAAACTGGACTCCATGCAAAGACATATAGCCATCAGGTCGCGCAAAGGTTACAGGATACTCTCCCTAGTTTCGGCTCAGGTTTTGAGTGGATTTATGACGAACTGAGGATCATGGCGCTTGCTGAGGCATACACAGGCAAGAAAAGCCTTATCTTGCAGGACCTGCCGGAAAACAGATTTTACCAGGGAGGCGGAGACTACTTCTCCCTCCCTCATCTAGCTGAACGACTTTCCATAGATCACGGCTACGGTGACCAGACTCTACCTGGGACATCAGGACATTGCAGGTGTTGAGGATCTTCACCGATAGTAGTCTCTTGAACGGCAAAGTAGGTGCAGCTTTTGTACCCTTCGATGGCGTGAGAGAGCTGCCGTCGTGGAAGTTGAAACTCGACGACTCCTGTTCTTTGTTCAAGGTGGAACTTTATGCGATCAAAGAAGCCTTGTTTTATGTCCTGAAAAAACCTCCAAATAGATGGAAGCAGATAACGATCCTGACAGACTGTATATCTGGCGTCCACGCAATAGCGGACCGAAACTCGATCAACCCTATTGTCATGGACATCAGAACAGATATTCAAAAGTTAAGATGCAGACACCAGAATGTGTACCGATGTACACATGTACGCAGTGACCCCTAATCCAGCCGATGCTGGATTAGGGGTCACTGCGGTATCCTAGGCAACGAAAAGGCGGATGAAAAGGCCCGGGAGGCAACACCCAAGAACACTGCCACCGACTATGCCAACTTCCCGCTAAGTTTTTCCAAAAGGAAATTAGAAGCAGGACCCTCCAACTCTGGGACAATCGATATTTGAACGAAACCAGCGACCTGTCCGCTGGAGGCGCGTTGCAGGAGCCTGAGTGAGGACCTATCCAACATCATATCCGTGATAGTTCATAAGGAACTGTCACGAGAGGTGGTATCATACATGATAAAAATAGTGAAGGACATTGGTAACATAAACCAAGCTAAGACACAAAATGCCGAACCCTCTTCTAGTGGAACGGATGGTCTGCTGATGACAGTCAACAGTCCGCCTTCTCCCGAGGAGTGCAACGTGGTTTCCTCCCAGCAATGAGCAAATGCTGAGAAGTTCCCGATTGGCCCACACTAGATTATCCCTCCTGTTCCCAACATAGATTCAAATAAAAATATATTGAATTAGTTAAAAGAAACAAAAATCCACTTATTGATCTACAAACCTCAACATAATAAGCAAGGTAAATAATAAATGTAATTCACGGCTAAGAAAAAAAATTGAACAAAATAAACCGTTCCTTAATTGTAGTCTAAATATCACTTGAAAAAATAATAAATGCATTTATCGACAATCCAAGAAATTTATGAAATAATTATTGTAACGTACTAACGATATACGTTATTTTTCATCTAAGTCGTTTATGAAGAATATTCAAGAAATACAACAACAACAAAAATCGCTGATAATTCAGAACGCGTGAAAAAGAGCATTCAAATGAGAACATGGAAGTCTGGGCAAATGCCCAAATGTAAGGATGACGCCCTAACAAAGTCTTGCGAACACTTTTTAAACTGCAAGGCATTCGCCGTCTACCCATGATTGACAGACACATCACTGAAATTTCGAAAAGTTGTTCATGTCGCAAGTGACTACACACAACGCTCTCCCATTTCGGTTATCACGAATCGTCTCCCCATTTACTATAACTGAAACGTGAGAAATGCACTGTTTCAATTTTGACAGCTCTAACTGTCATCACCAATTGTCGTTAAGGAATCACTTACTTTACCACGAATACTCATTATCATAACAAAATACTAGTTATAAATTGTCAATACTAAATATATAATAATTACTGCTTACTTTTCATTATATTAATAATTATTGGAATTATTACCTTCAAGGCACAGCACGACGCCACCGATAGGATAACATAGGCAATAATATCATTCATAGACAATATATTGGGTTTCGAAGAGCAACGAATAAGTACTTACCTTACCCTTCCTGCCGAACTTGATACTGATATATCCCATAACTTGGATGTTTAGAATATTAAAAAAAAACTTCCTTCTAGAAATTTTCACTTCTAGGCGCGCACATCATTTGTTTGTTATCACAGGAAAATAACGGCGGGTTCTTCTTTTTAAAACAAGCGCGATATTCATATCGGGGTAACACGGCGTACTGCGGTATACAAGGCGCTTTTTTGCGAACAATCAAGTTCACGATTGCCGGATATCTTCATGGCCCCATGGTCCATGGAGAGATAGATTGTGTTTTATCTCCCTTTCGAGTAATCGCATAATTCGCCGCCTCCGAGATAATCCATGGTGATCTCGTCATTATCTTCGGAACACAGCCGTCAGTATAATTTACCTCCGAAATTATCGATCAAACCCCTCCTCTATGTCGAATTAGATAACCATAATAGTGAGCGTTGTTGTTAATACATTCCATAAATGCGTGTCCAAAATTATCTTGCAAAAGGTATGTCCGATAAAATAAAATAAAAACTTACTAACTAACCATCACGCCGCTTCCCCGCAAGGGTAGGCAGAGAGAATAGAACGCCACACCACTCTGTCTTTACAAACATTCTTCGCCGCGTTCATGCATCTCCTCATACATACTCGCCGATTGTTACGACTCCTAACCTGACCACTCCCAAGTATTTGGCTTACCTGATGGAGCCATGTTATTATCAGTCTTCCTCTGCTCCCTTTTCCAATAACATTCGCCTCATAAATTTGTTTTACCGTTCTTTCCTCACTCATTCGTTCTACATGTCCAAACCATCTCAACACACCTTTCTTAATTTTATCGATAATGCTTATCTCAGCTTTGCATTCCTTCCTTATTTCACTATTCGAACATTTATCATACATCCTTTTCTTCTTCTGAGAGATCGCGTTTCGACTGCCTTCAGTCTACTCATATGTCTTACGACAAAATTATGTATGATAAATGTTCAAATAACATAACACCATCAGGTAACAATCGGCGAGTATGTATGAGGAAATGCATGAACGTGGAAGAGGCGAAGAATGTTTGCAAAGAGAGAGTGGTGTGGCGTTCTATTCTCTCTGCCTATCCCTGCGGGGAAGCAGCAGGATGGTTAGTAAGTTATTATTTTATTTTATCGGACATATTTTTTGCAAGATTATTTTGGACACGTATTTACGGAATGTATCGGCAGGAAGGGTAAAGTACTTAGTCGTTGCTCCTCGAAACCCAATATATTGTCTATGAATGATATTATTGCCTATGTTATCCTATCGGTGGCGTCGTGCTGTGCCTTGAAGGTAATAATTCCAATAATTATTAATATAATGAAAAGTAAGCCGTAATAATTATATATGTAGTATTGACAATTTATAACTAGTAGTTTGTTATAATAATGAGTATTCGTGGTAAAGTAAGTGATTCCTTAACGACAATTGGTGATGACAGTTAGAGCTGTCAAAATTGAAACAGTGTATTTCTCACGTTTCAAATATAGAAAATGGGGAGACGATTCGTGATAACCGAGACGGGAGAGCGTTGTGTGTGGTCACTTGCAACTTGAAGAACATTTCGAAATTTCAGTGATGTGTCCGTCAATCATGGGTAGAATGGCGAATGCCATGCAGTTTATAAAGTGATCGCCTAAGGAAGACTTTGTTAGGGCGTCATCCTTACATTTGGGCATTTGCCCAGACTTCCATGTTCTCATGTGAATGCTCTTTTTCACGCGTGCTGATTTTTCAACGATTTTTGGTCGAATTTCTTGAATAATCTTTATAAACGACTTTGACGAAAAAAAACGTATACCTTTAGTATCTTATAATAATTATTTGATATGGTAAATTTCTTGGATTGTCGATAAAAACATTTTATTATTTAAATAAAGTGATATTTGTAGTACAATTAAGGAAGGGTGGGCACTACATGTGTGCCCCACAGCTCGTATGCATATTACCATGTCCTTTTCTGAATTTATTTGAGGTTTTCTATTTGCAGGATAAACGAACATAATTTGCCAAAACTGGACTCGAAGGTTGAAAAACAGATGAAGCCCACTCTAGCTCCTTTCAAGGCTGAACCGGGAGATGCGGAAGGGGATACTCTCCTCTCAGCTGGAGAAGGGGCACTACTCGAGGGTTACTACAATTTACGACATTGTTACGTCGACTTATCGCACTCCGGGATTATTTACCCACATGACCCTATAATCAAGGAGGAACCGGGAAGTGATGATGATACTCTCCATACTGGGGAATGCCTGAACGAGGGTCCAGCTGCACCGGAGAGTGCTGCTGATCTACACTACAAGTTAATATCTAGCGATATCGAGAGCTACACCGCGATAGATATTGATCATCCTGACATCAAACAAGAATGCGCGGAATCCTCGAGCAGACTCGAAGGCAAATCTAGTAAGTTAACATCTTGTAGTATAAGTAAATACACAATCTCCACGTTTATGAAGCGGTTCCAGAGAGAGATGCCGAGCATAGCGCATTTTAATGCTGGAGGACTTGTTCAAAACTGGCTACCATTATTACCTCTAAAACATCCAACTGAAGAAATATTGGGTTGGGTAAAAAGTGATTTCGTATTTTTCGCTTTATTTCAATGGTTCGTAAGAAGTATTCCCTGCCTTATGCAAATGGTTAAAAGTGGTTTTATGATCGATTTTCAACTCCTGGGCGATGCTACGACTGCTAACATGGTGGTCTATCTCGATATTTTCCATGATTTTATCGACATTTTCGACGAGAGGTCTGCTAGAGCGTGGCGCATCATTCGAAGCTACAACACCTGAGCGAAACCGCTTGATCCACTGTTCGTGCTGCACTGTTGTGCAGCACGAACCTCTTAAGTATCGATACTCTTAAGTATCGACCCCGCATACATAAAAAAATGAATGTCGGCGCGTTTTTCCCTTTTAGATAGTATTAATGTAAAATATGGCGAATTTCTTATAATAACTACATAAAACCAGTGAAGGCATATATTTTTTTGTTTCATAAATCTTTTTGGAGTTTATCCACAATGGTGCACAGGTAACTCGATCATTTATTACATGGAGATGATGAGGTGATCACATCTGTGTTATTGTTGAAATTTTGTGCATTGATTTTTCTTTTGTTTTCAGATTTAATTCAAAGTGATATAAAATCTACTCGTTCACCAAATTATAAGCACTTTACTCCTAGTGGTTGCCAAGAAATCACACCGTCGTGCTCTAAGAAACGGAATCTAGGGTTGAGTAATATGTCTGTACACACAGGAATGACAAGATTCTCTTGGTCAGAGTGTGATAAAATATTTTCAAGTACAGGGTCTTTAAAGAAACACGTGTCCAATTATGCAGACGAGAAGTCCTTCTCTTGTCCCGAGTGTAACTATAAATGTTTACTGAAATCGCATTTAATGATTCATTTGTCCACTCACACAGGTGAGAAACCCTTCTCTTGTTCAGAGTGTAATTATAAATGTTCTCAGAAATTTCTTTTAAAGAATCACATGTACACTCACACGGGTGAGAAACCCTTCTCTTGTTCAGGGTGTGATTATACATGTTCACAGAAATGGCATTTAAAGATTCATATGTCCACTCACACGGGTGAGAAACCCTTCTCTTGTACAGAGTGTGATTATAAATGTTCACAGAAATGGAATTTAAAGTATCACATGCTCAATCACACAGGTGAGAAACCCTTCTCTTGTTCAGAGTGCGATTATAAATGTTCATATAAAGGGTCTTTAAGTATTCACATGGCCACTCATACAGGTGAGAAACCCTTCTCTTGTTCAGAGTGTCATTATAAATGTTCACAGAAATCGCAGTTAATGAATCACATGTTCACTCACACAGGTGAGAAACCCTTCTCTTGTTCAGAGTGTGATTATAAATGTATTCAGAAATTTCATTTAAAGAATCACATGTACACTCACACGGGTGAGAAACCCTTCTCTTGTTCAGAGTGTGGTTATACATGTTCTCAGAAATCGCATTTAATGAATCATATGTTCACTCACACTGGTGAAAAACCCTTCTCTTGTTCAGAGTGTAATTATAAATGTTCACTGAAATCGCAATTAATGAATCACATGTCCGCTCACACGGGTGAGAAACCCATCTCTTGTTTAGAGTGTGATTTTACATGTTCACAGACATGGTATTTAAAGGATCACATGTTCACTCATACAGGTGAGAAACCTTTCTGTTGTTCAGAGTGTGATTTTAAATGTTCACGGAAATCGAATTTAAGGGATCACATGTTCACTCACACAGGTGAGAAACCCTTCTCTTGTTCAGTGTGTGATTATAAATGTTCACAGAAATCGCATTTAATGAATCATATGTTTACTCACACGGGTGAAAAACCCTTCTCTTGTTCAGAGTGTGATTATAAATGTTCACAGAAATCGCATTTAAAGAATCACATGTTCACTCACACAGGTGAGAAACCCTTCTCCTGTTCAGAATGTAATTATAAATGTTCATGGAAAACTTCTTTAAAAAATCACATGTTCACTCACAGAGATGAGAAACCCTTCTCTTGTTCAGAGTGTGATTATAAGTGTTCACAGAAATCGCATTTAATGAAACACATGTTCACTCACACGGGTGAAAAACCCATCTCTTGTTCAGAGTGTGATTATAAATGTTCACAGAAATCGAATTTAATGAAACACATGTTCACTCACACAGGTAAGAAACCCTTCTCCTGTTCAGAGTGTAATTATAAATGTTCATGGAAAACTTCTTTAAAAAATCACATGTCCACTCACACAAGTGAGAAACCCTTCTCTTTTTCAATGTGTGATTAAAAATGTTCATGTTAAGGGTCTTTAAGAATTCACATGTCCCCATTTACACGTTAGAATTCCTTCTTAAGAGAAGTAAAAAGTTTTTAAAGACTCACATATCCACTGACACAGATTTAATCTCACTCTTAACAAGAGATCTTTCTCTTGTTAAGAGATTAACAAGGTTTTCATAAAGGGTTTTAAAAGTTACACATGTCAACTCACAAAGACGTGCTCTCGGGCCGGGCAATCCAGTCGGACACATTTTTTCACCATTAGAACTTGTTAATATAAATTGTATGATGAAGTAAATAATATACTATTTTTAAAAATGGCGTTGTCCTGTATTTCATTTTTTTGTAAATAAATGTTACTATTCTTTTTAATTTATTTTCTTAATACCCACACTTTAAAAAAAACTTTTTTAGCTTTACTGAAATTACTCAACAAGAAAATAATCTAACGATGAATGTTTTCAAGTCGGTTTGGAGGCAAACGACGATATTCGATGTTTATGAAATTTTGTTTGTGTGATTAAAACATCATTTGGCAGCTTTTCCTTCCTGTGGCCGATAGAAATAGGCATTTTTTCGCTTCTTGTAACCGTTAGATCCTAGTGGATATGGATATGGAATATGGAAATCATATTTTCACTGGTGCATTATAAATATACAACGCGGCACCTTTTTTATATTTATTCGGGAATTGTACAGCTTTACATTTAGTAAAAGTATATCATAAAAATCTTTACATTCATAAGAAAAGGCAATTACACAATTCCACATTTATGTTATAATAACGATCAAAAATATCACTGGATAAAAAATAAAATAAAAAAAGAGTGTGTGTGTGTGTGTGTGAGGAAGGGAGTAAAAGGGTAAGGGTATGGTATGATTTTGCAGGAAGGAGAAGGAAAGGACAGGAATTAATGAGAGTGGTTCACCCCCCCACCCATAACCTAACTAGGTCATTGGTGGAGAGTAAACAGAGCATGACAACTTTCTACTAACCTCGTTTTTAATTGTAGCCATGTTTTTTTCCAAAAATATCAATGTCATTAAATGTTGTAAGTGTCCATGATTCTGTTTAGGGTGGTATTTTGTAATAAGATTGTGTTGCACTTTGGTACATGAAGAAGGTGAGTAGGACGCGTACGTCTTTGGGGTACCTTAAAATTAATACGGGCTACTAGGTCGGGGGAATCAATTTTGTTGGAAAGGATCTTGGTGAGCAACATGAAGTCTGCCACGGTTCGTCTATCTAAAAGAGTTTGCAAGTTGTTAAAAGCGCATACTTCACGTTAATCCTGAAAATTTAGGTGGATCTACGCACATACGAAAATTCTTGAATACTACGCACATATGAAAAATAAAGTAGTTTCAAAGAGTTTTTAGAAAAAGCTGACAGGTTCGAAGTAAGAATCCAAGTGTCTTATATGATTTATTAGTGATGCTTTCAATGTTTCTAGTAGGTATAATTAAGTTTACTATCAAGAAGGATGCCTAGATCGCGAACCATTTGTACAGATTTGATGTTACTGTTATTGAGATTATATTTGTAATCAATAGTGTTGACCTTTCTATTAAATGATATTTTCATACATTTATCAGAATTTAAAGTTTCAAGAACGTCAGTACTAGAAATCGTAATAGAAGATTCAAAAGAATTACATGTTTGTTGTAAAGGTATATGCATTTCTCATTATTCAGTTGAATCACCTTCAGCATAGACAGAGTTGAAGTACCTATTTAGAAAAATTGTCTACGACTTCCTGGGCATTAAGAGATACTTGATATTGCATGTTTAATGGGATATCGTTGGAGTTGCGTTTACTTTTCACGTAGGACCAAAAAGACTTAGGTATAGCTTGTTCGCAATCAAGAATAAATTTCTGGAAACATTCCTTTTGCACTTTTTTTGTCTAGTTCGGAGTAAGGCAAAGGTTTCGTAATCACGAGCGTTATTGTAATTTTTCTGTTTTTTAAAAATGATATTTCCAAATCTCTTTAATAATTTTTATCAGTGATGAGCTGTACCAACGAGGGTAAGAACTTTTTTTAGTATTTTAAGTGGTGAAAATGCTTTAAGAGTACCCTTAATAGACAAATAAAACTCGTTAAGAGCAGAATTTACAGAATTGCAGTTAGAAAATTTTTGTTCCCAGTTTATAATAGAAAGACAAGTTCGTATTGTGCGCGTTTAGAGTTATACGTTACGTGCTCTACATCAGGTATTGGTGAAACGATCAGAGCATTTGTTTCGATTTTAAGAGCTGGGTGATGGCCGTCCTCTTTTACTAAAGTGGCGTCGCTGTGCTGAACTCTGAGTTGCAAATTATTACTAAGCAGTAAATCAAGTATACGACCGTTTACGTTAGTTATGTCATTGTACTAGCGCAGGTCAGAGAGTGACATGCACTCAGTTAAAATAAAATTAGTATGACCGCTAATTTGAGGCATTTGAGAGAATGTATCAGGATTATATTTCCAAACAATATGCGGAAGGTTAAAATCTCCCATTATAAGAAAATGATCATCAGGATAGTCTACAGAGAGCTGGCCCAACATATCGCAGAAATTTTGCAATTCAGCAGTATGACTAGGGCCTCCAGGTATATAAACGCACGCTATATGGAGTTGACTACGTCGGTTGAAATTATTAGAAGGTATGGTTATCCAAGTGCTGTCAGCTTCGCATAACCAGTTAACGTTGTGCTTAGCGCGCATTGTTCGTCGCACCGCGATAAAGGTGTCGTCTCCGCGAGATCGACCAGAAGTAGACATATTGCGGTCGCATCGGAACAGATCATACCGCTCGTCCACTATTTCAGCATCACCAATGTCATCGGTGAGCCAGCTTTCCGTAACGGCGACAATATCGAAATCGTTACTAAGTAAGTTATATGTAAATTTAAGAAGCTTGGTTCTTAAGCCGCGCACATTTTGGTAGTAAATGTTCAGAGCGCCCGTGATGAGATAGTTAGTTGCGTTATTAAATAGTTCGCACATGAGGTTGGAAGGGTTATTAAGGAAGAAGGAGTATACGATAAACGATTGGATTTTGGGGATATAAGTGTATAAGACATCTTTATCTTAACCTCTTGGTTAAGATGAATATATATATTAGATTAAATGATGTTTGGTGAGTTAAGACGATGTGTGTAGTAAAAATAAGAAAACTAGAATTGTTTGTGTTGAGTACAAGTGTAGTATATAGGTATATAAGAAAAGTAAGGTTCGTAGGCATATCAAGTAAATTTGTTTAAATCCGCCTCGCTTTATACAAAGTGAAAATACAAAGCAAAAACACGTCGTCCAATAGTTAACAAAATATAAATATAAGCATTTAAAATTAAAAGATTTCATTGAGCTATTAGTTCTAAAATAAGCATTTTGAATACAATGATATTTGTTTCCATTTATGTATGCTCCTAATAAATGCGCAGATTCCTAATGATGTGTGCGAGCTCTGCGGGGGAACAGAGATTCATCTCCTCCGGGTCGGTTTGACGGAATTCCTCGAGATTAATCTCAAACCCCGAGCAGTCGAGCGGAATCGATTTCGGCTGGCCGAAGGTATGGTAAGTACTTAGTCGTTGCTATTTGAAACCCAATATGTTGTCTATGAATCATATTATTGCCTATGTTAACCTATCGGTTGCGTCGTTCTGTGCCTTGAAGGTAATAAATCCAATAATTATTAATAAAATGAAAAGTAAGCCGTAATAATTATATATTTACTATTGACAATTTAAAACTAGTACTTTGTTATGATATTTGCAAAATAAACGAATATTTTCTATCAAAACTGGCCTCGAAGGTTGAAAAACAGATGGAGCCCACTGTAGCTCCCTCCAAGGCTGAACCGGGAGATGCAGAAGGGGATACTCTCCTCTCTGCTGGAGAAGGGGCACTTCTCGAGGGTTACTACAATTTACAACATTGTTACGTCGACTCTTCGTACTCCGGGATTATTTGCCCAGATGACCCTAAAATCAAGGAGGAACCGGAAAGTGATGATGATACTCTCCATACTGGGGAATGCCTGAACGAGGAGCCAGCTGCACCGGGTGCTGCTGATCTGCACTACAAAGTAATATCTAGCGATATCACGATAATAACTGAGATAGATATTGATCATCCTGACATCAAACAAGAATGCGCGGAATCCTCGAGCAGACTCGAAGGCAAATCTAGTAAGTTAACATCTTGTAGTATAAGTAAATACACAATCTCCACGTTTATGAAGCGGTTCCAGAGAGAGATGCCGAGCATAGCGCATTTCAATGCTGGAGGACTTGTTCAAAACTGGCTACCATTTTTACCTCTTAAACATCCAACTGAAGTAATATTGGGTTGGGTAAAAAGTGATTTCGTATTTTTAGCTTTGTTTCAATGCTTTATAAAGAGTATTCCCTGTCTTATGCAAAAAGTTAAAAATGGTTTTACGATCGATATTTGACTCAAGGGCGATGCTACGACTGCTAACATGGTGGTGTATCTCGATATTTTCCATGATTTTATCGACATTTTCGACGACAGGTCTGCTAGAGCGTGGTGCATCATTCAAAGCTACAACACCTGAATGAATTCGCTCGATCCACTGTTGTGCAGCACGAACCTTAAGAGTATCGACCCCGCATACACAAAAAAATGAATGTCGACGCGTTTTTCCCTTTTAGATAGTATTAATGTAAAATATGGCGAATTTTTTCCTTTGAGACCTCCATACTTGAAGCACGATAGTTCACGACTGAACCAACCAAGCTCAATACTGTCAGATACAATTACAAATTACAGTATAAAGGTCTTACAAAAAAATTATTATACCTGGGCTTTAATCAAATCACTTTCTACCTTCTCCCTACCAACATGATTATTTATATTAAACCATATCCGCTCCCTCGGTAAAGTACTTTTTTGTCGGCTGCCAGCTCCTTTGCGTCCTCCCAAGTCAGATACGCGTTCCGAAGTTCTGACGAGAACTTCCGACGAATTGTCAGCAGTGTTTGTCCTCGGTGGCGTGAACCTGATGCCTTGTAAAAGAGAAAAGCTTGATGGCGGCTCTCGGGAAGCATGCGGAGTACCGTGACCAAGCCAACTGAATCGCCTTTATAATAACTACATAAAACCAGTGAAGGCATATATTTTTTTGTTTCATAAATCTTTTTGGAGTTTATCCACAATGGTGCACAGGTAACTCGATCATTTATTACATGGAGATGATGAGGTGATCACATCTGTGTTATTGTTGAAATTTTGTGCATTGATTTTTCTTTTGTTTTCAGATTTAATTAAAAGTGATATGAAATCTACTCGTTCACCAAATATTAAGCACTTTACACCTAATGGTCTCCAAGAAATCACACCGTCGTGTTCTAAGAAACGGAATCTAGGGTTGAGTAATATGTCTGTACACACAGGAATGGCACGATTCTCTTGGTCAGAGTGTGAAAAGATATTTTCAAGTACAGGGTCTTTAAAGAAACACATGTCCAATTATACAGACGAGAAGTCCTTCTCTTGTCCCGAGTGTGATTATAAATGTTCACAGAAAGGTTCTTTAAAGAAACACATGTCCAATCACACCGGTGATAAACCCTTCTCTTGTTCAGAGTGTGATTATAAATGTTCACAGAAAGGTTCTTTAAAGAAACACATGTCCAATCACACCGGTGAGAAACCCTTCTCTTGTTCAGAGTGTGATTATAAATGTTCACATCAAGGGTCTTTAAGTATTCATATGTCCACTCATACAGGTAAGAAACCCTTCTCTTGTTCAGAGTGTAAATATAAATGTACTCAGAAATTTCATTTAAAGAATCACATGTACACTCAGACGGGTGAGAAATCCTTCTCTTGTTCAGATTGTAATTATAAATGTTCACAGAAATTTCAATTAAAGAATCACATGTACACTCACACAAGTGAGAACCCCTTCTCTTGTTCAAAGTGTGATTATAAATGTTCACGGAAAACGCAATTTATGAATCACATGTTCACTCACACAGGTGAGAAACCCTTCTCTTGTTCAGAGTGTCATTATAAATGTTCACAGAAATCGCATTTAATGAATCATATGTTAACTCACACTGGTGAAAAACCCTTCTCTTGTTCAGAGTGTGATTACAAATGTTCACAGAAATCGCATTTAATGAATCACATGTTCACTCACACGGGTGAAAAACCCTTCTCTTGTTCAAAGTGTGATTATAAATGTTCACAGAAATCACAATTAATGAATCACATGTCCACCCACACGGGTGAGAAACCCTTCTCTTGTTCAGAGTGTAATTATAAATGTTCACAGAAATCGCAATTAATGAATCACATGTTCACTCACACAGGTGAGAAGCCCTTCTCCTGTTCAGAGTGTCAATATAAATGTTCACAGATATCGCATTTAATGAATCACATGTTCACTCACACAGGTGAGAAACCGTATTCTTGTTCAGAGTGTGATTATAAATGTTCACAGAAGTCGCAATTAATGAATCACATGTTCACTCACACGGGTGAGAAACCCTTCTCTTGTACAGAGTGTGATTATAAATGTTCACAGAAATCGCATTTAATGAATCACATGTTCACTCACACGGGTGAGAAACCCTTCTCTTGTTCAGAGTGTGATTATAAATGTTCACAGAAATCGCATTTAATGAATCATATGTTCACTCACACTGGTGAAAAACCCTTCTCTTGTTCAAAGTGTGATTATAAATGTTCACAGAAATCACAATTAATGAATCACATGTCCACTCACACGGGTGAGAAACCCTTCTCTTGCTCAGAGTGTGATTATAAATGTTCACAGAAATCGCATTTAATGAATCACATATTCACTCACACAGGTGAGAAACCCTTCTCTTGTTCAGAGTGTGAATATAAATGTTCACAGAAATCGCATTTAATGAATCACATGTTCACTCACAAAGGTGAGAAACCCTTCTCTTGTTCAGAGTGTGATTATAAATGTTCACAGAAATCGCATTTAAGGAATCACATGTTCACTCACACAGATGAGAAACCCTTCTCTTGTTCAAAGTGTGATTACAAATGTTCACAGAAATCGCATTTAAAGATTCATTTGTCCACTCACACAAGTGAGAAACCCTTCTCTTGTTCAATGTGTGATTATAAATGTTTATGTTAAGGGTCTTTAAGAATTCACATGTTCACTCTCTTACACGTTAGAATCCCTTCTCTTATTCACGTAAAAAGTTTCTAAATACTCACATGTCCACTGACACTTAAGAGTGAGATCTAATCTCATTCTTAACAAGAGATCTTTCTCTTGTTAAGAGATGAACAAGGTTTACATTAGGGTTTTAAAAGATACACATGTCGATTCACAAAGACGTGCTTTCGGGCCGTGAAATCCATCCGGACATTTTTTCAACATAAAAACCTGTTATTATAAATTGTAAATGATATATACTTTGGCATTGTCGTATATTTCAAATATTGTAAATAAATGTTACTATTCTTTTTCATTTATTTTCTTAATACCTACACTTAAAAAAAAACTTTTTCAGCTTTTGAAAAAAACTGTTTTTACGTCGGTTTGGAGGCAAACGACGATGTTCGATGTTTTTGAAATTTTGTTTGTGTGATTAAAACATCATTTGGCAGCTTTTCCTTCCTGTGGCCGATAGAAATAGGCATTTTTTCGCTTCATACAACCGTTAGAGCCCAGTGCATGCGCACTTGGCTGTGATATGGATATGGAATATGGTAATCATTTTTTTCACTGGTGCATTATAAATATACAACGCGGCACCTTTATTTTTTTTTTATTCGGGTATAGTACAGCTTTATATTTTGTAAAAGTATATAATAAAAAATAGTTACATTAGATGAAAAAATGAATGAACTGTGTGATGTAATGGAAAGTAGGTGTTTGGATTTATTATGTGTGACTGAAAGCTGAAAAAAAGGTAGTGGATCGATGGAACGCGACGGCACTTTGATTCTCTGGTCTGGACTCCCGGAGTCAGATACAGTCTGTCGGGGCGTCGCCGCGCTTCTATCACCCAGGATGGTAGAATGTATGAAAGCGTATCTGTTCGTCAACGCAAGACTCATGTTTGTCAGATTCAAAGTCGGGTTAACAAAGCTACTTGTTTTAATAGGATATGCTCCCGTCAACTCCGACAGCGAGTCTGAGAAGGATGAGTTTTGGTTGAATGTAATGAGTGTGATGAATGGAAAAATGAATAATGTAAAGGTGAATCTGGCCGGTGATTTGAATGGCTGGGTTGGTACAAGGAGAGACGGTTTTGAATCAGCGCTCGGTTTGTATGGAGATGCGAGAGTGAACGATGGGAAGAATTGTTAGAGGTGTGTCTGGAATGGAATCTCTTTGTGTCAAATACTGTTTTTGCACACAAGGGAATCCATCAATTGGGAGAGATGTGATGAAAGGTCTATTATCGGGGAGAGATGTCGTCATTGACTCTAGATTGAGATCCGCCACAGTAGACACAAGAGTGTTCAGGGGGGGCGAAACGGAAACAGATAACTTTTTGTTGGTTTCAAGAGTGATTCTGTTCCAAGGGTGGAGGGCCAAAACGAACAAGGTGGCGGCTCCCTCTAGAGTCAAAGTAGAAAAACTACAGAATGAAGACATAAGAGTTAAGTTTGAAACAGACGTATGCAACAGGTTGATTGCGGAAGATGTAAATGAACTTAGTATTAATGAAATGTGGGAACATCTGAAAGGTAGTGTGTGTGAATCCGCAAAGGAAGTGTGTGGTACAGCGGTACAAGGAAGGAAAAGAGGCGATGCGTGGTGGGATGATAAGGTTAAAGATTTAGTGAAAGAGAAGAAGAATGCGTTGTTAGTGTTTGGCAGTGAGGAATAAAATAATATTTACCCGCTACAGGACAGAAAGGAGTGAGCGATATCACCGGGATGGGAAGGTTAAAAATAGGCCACAAGCCAAAAAGTAGAAGAAGAACTGAACGAAGAGATCCAGATTTGTGGACAACGATTTGGACACAATCTAAACATTGTGAATCGTCAGAGAATGGATACGGTTTGATGATGTGTCCTCATTATCTCGCAGATCACTAATGACTATCATTAAGACATTGACGACTTAACCCTTTGCACTCGAATGGCGACAATATGTCGACATGGTAAATTCCTCAGTAAATGGGTTGGCGACTATATGTCGCCACTCTGTACCGTTATGTTTACAACATCATGAGTGTGTCCAAATACTTGTTCACAAAATCTGGACTATCTCCAATTACAGGAGTTATTTTCATATCATTTAATAATATGAAAATAATAAGGAGTTATTTTCGTATTATTTAATAATATGAAAATAATTCCTGTAATTGGAGATAATCCAGATTTTGTGAACAAGTATTTGGACACACTCAAAATGTTGTAAATAAATCATCTTATATGAACCAATTTTGAAACATTGTTCTTGAATCACTAGCACTTCACTAGAGACATCTATTGGTGAGATGAAAAGAAGCTTTTGAATTAGCAGAAACTCTTTATTACTATGTGAGGTCTGAATCCTTGATTACTAAAAAAAAAACAAAAAATAATTTGAAAATAACTCCTATAATTGGAGATAATCCAGATTTTGTAAACAAGTATTTGGACATTTGCATAATACCCATTTCCAGGTATTTTATAGACTTTTTTCTAAAATCAACTACATATTTTTGTTCAAATTTGCAAAAAAATACACTCGACTGTCAATACTGGTATGCCATACAAAAAAAAACTCGAGTTCAAAGGGTTAAAAGTAGGTACCCGTATATGAACAAAGAGTTTGAGAAAAAAAACGCAATAATTATTCAGTAAAGACGATGAACTCCCATTATGAGTTTGTAGGTACTATTGTTATCTCAAAACATGGGAAAACTAGTAACTGTTCATGTTAAGGCTCAGATCTCAAACGTTCAAATTTAGAACGCGGCCGGCCGCGCTAGGGGCCAAAATAATCTACATATCGTAGTCGTACAGAAAAAAGTGCCAAAACGTAAAATGTTCAGGAGGGCCATTTAAGTCACTTTTGCTTGGCAACAAAATAAACATCAATGCAGTTAGTCATTTTTACCAAGTCGATATATTATACTTCCTAGTTTAAAATCCTTTGGGATGTTTTTCAGGGCAATATTAAGTTAGTAAGATATCAAATAGTCAATGATCACGTTTTTGTAAAAAAAAAATTGCACTTGGTCACATTCTCTTGTATGACTACATTATAAGGAGAAAATATTAATATTATTTTTGACATCTCATCAAAGATGAAGAAGAATATGAAAGTCTGGGCATTTACGGGGCTGACGACCGTCATAGGCTGGTTTGAGTGACTGGTTTAAATGACGGTCGTAAGCCCCGTAAATGTTCAGATTTCTATATTCTACTTCAAAAAATAATATTAAATCACTATATTTGTATCTGTCCGCCTCCGTAGTGTAATGGTCAGCACGCTCGGCTACCGTTCTAGAGGTCCCGGGTTCGATTCCCAAGGGGGGGTCAAATAAATATAAGCGATTTTTTCATTGTAATATTTATTCAATATTACCCAGGACTGGTACGTGAAGCGGAGGGCTGATCACCTTTCCTTCGTGTGTTAACGATCAAGATAACACTGCGTTTATACGACGCAGTGCCCTATGCACCATTGGGGTGCGGATAAGGGTTTTCCAACGTGTTTAGTTAAAAAAAATCAATAAAAAAAAAATAAAAATGTGTACTAGGTACACAACACCGGGAAGGGAGGGCTGACGAGTAAGATGCTGGAACGAATTACGTTATAAGAGGTTCCACTGTATGCGGTTCATAGATCTGTAATATCCCATAATCAAAAAAATTGTGCCCTGTCATATATATAACCAAAGGGACAATCCAATCTTGATATATAAACATTTAAAATTACTGCCGGTACGCGGAATATTGTGGATGAGTATCATCGTTGAACAACAAACTAGACAAAAATATCCACATCTTCTAGTACACAACCATGATACACGATTTACCCACAACGAAGGTTTGATAGTCCCAAGAATTAACCGTAAATATGGGAGTCCAACACTGCAATATATCGTTCCGAACATTTTTAATTTGTTGCCGACGGAGGTTAGAGGTCAAAATAAAATATGGAACAAAGGCAAAATAAAGGAATGGGATCAAGAGGTAATTTTATGAAAATTGTAAAATGTTTATATTCTTAATTTTTTTCTCTTTTTTGTGTGTATATTAGGTTAAAATCGTTGAAAACAATAAAAATGTATTAAAAAAGAACTCCACCGACAAGACACACAAGGTGGCTTGGTGGGTCTCTACAAAAAAAAGTTATAAATATGTATAAATTGTGATTTAAATAAATGTATACAAATAAAAGAAATTAAAAAAGTAGACAGATATACCCCTTTGTCTTTACACTGCCGATATGTAGGTAGGTAGGTGTATTTGATGACGGATGAGTTTGGAGAGATGGCGTGAGTCACGTAGAGCGGGTTTGGCAGGCAGCTGAACGAAGATGAGTCGCTGTTACGACTCGTGAACGAGTCCATACATACATAATGTATGGATGTGGGAGTCTGACCTCCATTCCGGCATTTCTTTTGGTAAACTTGAAGCAGGGTTGCCCACACTTGCTCTAAAAAATGTATTTTTTAATGTTTACATATGTATAATGTGTATAATATATATATTATATATATATATATATATATATATATATATATATATATATATATATATATATATATATATATATTATATATATATATATATATATATATATATATATATATATATATATATATATATATATATATATATATATATATATATATATATATATATATATATATATATATATATATATATATATATATATATATATATATATATATATATATATATATATATATATATATATATATATATATATATATATATTTATATATATATATACATATGTATATATATATATGTAAATATATATAATATATATATATATATATATATATATATATATATATATATATATATATATATATATATATATATATATATATATATATAAATATATATATATATATATATATATATATATATAAATATAAATATATATATATATATATATATATATATATATATATATATATATATATATATATATATATATATATATATATATATATATATATATATATATATATATATATATATATATATATATATATATATATATATATATATATATATATATATATATATATATATATATATATATATATATATATATATATATATATATATATATATATATTTATATATATATATATATGTATATATATATATTTATATATATATATATATATATATATATATGTATATATATATACACATATATTTAAAAGATTAAACTAATAAAAACATTTTTTATAGATTTTCGTACAGCCCTAACCGATAAGAACTCTCACATTTCAAAAACCTTAAGAAATGCCCGCGTTATTATCTTCTTGCTTCCATTTAAGCAGTCACTTCCTCGACACGAACCAGAGAGCTCGTATTGACGACCGTACCCGATGAAAGTAATAAATAAATAAATATTTCGCGTATAAACGGCTGACTAATGTAGCTCGCTTTCTCTGAAAACTTGGCTTAGCAACATCGCTGGCGAAATTACAGTTACAAATCTGATCATACATGCAGATGCAACGGTAAAAACTGATAAAAAACCAAAATGGATGTGAGAGAACTAGTCAAGTGGCTGTTTCAAATCAAAAAGCCAGAGATAAAGTCCTTTAAAAAGTGTTCGAAAGTGTGTTTTTCTATGGTTTTTGTTTTGGCGGTCTTTTCGGCTTTCCCGCCCTGCAAATGTCAAAGTGAACTGTCAAATGGATCTGAGGAATGGGACCTTTCCGCAGTGCCTCGCTATTTTTCGCAAAAGACTGATGACAAAAATGATACGATGAGTGCCGATCTGGGGAAAAGTATCATTCAACTTTTTTCTGGAGTCTTTGCGGATTTTAAAGATGGTCTCTCGGAGGGAAAGCTGGAATCGTACCCCGGAGAAGGTTTGATTTTTATATTGCAACACTTCGGCTGTCCAAACTTAAAACAGTAAGAGACACTTTATAAAAGTACGTTTTTTTGCATTTTTGGACTAAGTAGAATCTAATAATAATAATAAAAAACCCTTATCCGCACCCCAATTGTGCATAGGGCACTGTGTTAAATAAACGCAGTATTATCTCGATCGTTTACACATGAAGGAAAGGTGATCAGCCCTCAGGTACTAGTCCATGGTAATATTGAATAAATACTACAGTGAAAAAATCTCTTATATTTATTTTACCCCCTTGGGGATCGAACCCGGGACCTCCAGAACGGTAGCCGAGCGTGCTGACCATTACACTACGGAGGCGAACGAAAAAGAGAATCTGCTTAGTCCAAAGATGCAAGAAAAACTATACTACTAAAAAAAAATATACTACAAAAAATGTCCCTTACTGTGTTTTGAGTTTGGACAGCCGACTTATCTGTGTATTTTTCATTTATTTATTTATTTATTTGGGTTTACTTTGTAAAACTCCATTTTAATTTATGCCTTAATTTTTAAATCAAGCACAGATTTTTTGAGTCTACTAAGTTGTATTTTATTAAAAAAAACACATCAAAATTTATATTGTGACAGATGTTTCGCCTAGTTATGGCATTTTCAAACGAATGTGATGATGATTATTTTTTTAATTACCTAACGTCCAAGTGACTCTGGAATCTAGCTGACCCTACTCAGGCTTCAACTTTTTAAGTTTCATAGCCTACTCGTGAGTGGATTTACTCTTTATGTTTAAAGTTACTATAGTTTCATGTGATTCGTGAGTGAAAATTCTAGGCAAACGTGTGAAGATTAAATGGACTGACGGTCCTTAAATAGCTATACAATTCTAGGTACTTAGGTAATAGTTTTAACATGTGCAGTAATAATTTACGGGAGACGACAATAGTTAATGGGGCATGTCGGCTGTCCAAATTTAAAACACAGTAAGGGACATTTTTTTTGTAGTACTAAGTAGACTCTACTTAGTCCAAAAATGCAAAAAAAATGTACTACAAAAAAATGTCCCTTACTGTGTTTTAAATTTGGACAGCCGATGTAAGTACGTACACTTATGTTTATTTTCTGGGAAAGGAAGAATCTATTGACATGGCAATTTGTGAGAAAAATCTAAAAATTAAAACATAAATTTACCACAAAACATCCTTTAAATGCAAATCTGTCCTGTTGACTGTATTCTATCGAAATCTTAATTAAAGTTGCGACAAAACGTGACCAATCCTGTGTTAAACCAATATGAAATCATTTAATCGCACCAAAACGTAACAATTTTACAAGCTAGAATTCCTGATTACTCAAAATCATTTATAATGGAAATGTAACGTTTTAGTGGGGACCACATTCAAGGTAATCTCATACAACACCAGTAATGATAGCGTCGTTATTTAAGGTAATCTCATACAACACCAGTAATGATAGCGTCGTTATTTAAGGTAATCTCATACAACACCAGTAATGATAGCGTCGTTATTTAAGGTAATCTCATACAACACCAGTAATGATAGCGTCGTTATTTAAGGTAATCTCATACAACACCAGTAATGATAGCGTCGTTATTTGAGGTATTCTCATACATCACCAGTAATGATAGCGTCGTTATTTAAGGTGTTCTCATACAACACCTGTAACGATAGCGTCGTTATTTAAGGTAATCTCATACAACACCAGTAATGATAGCGTCGTTATTTAATGTTTTCTCATACAACACCAGTAATGATAGCGTCGTTATTTAAGGTGTTCTCATACAACACCTGTAACGATAGCGTCGTTATTTAAGGTAATCTCATACAACACCAGTAATGATAGCGTCGTTATTTAATGTTTTCTCATACAACACCAGTAATGATAGCGTCGTTATTTAAGGTAATCTCATATAACACTCAGTAATGATGGCTTAACAACAAAACAACATAACACCTAATAATAACGAGAGAGATAAGTGTTCTTGCTCACGAACTTGAAATCACACAGTGCGTCTCGGCCCAGTAAAATTTCATATATCGGTCAAGAGAAGCTGGTTACTTGGTTCAGTTTTTCAAAGCTAGCCAATGAATTGACCAAACGATTTGTGGGCCAATCCTACAAAAAGTATTTATTGTAACTGTAGACAGTTTTTAGAATTCCATTTAAAATTTTTGGGTAACATATTAAACAAGGTGATTGGATTTAATTCTACTTTTATTTACATAAAAATGATAATAAGACGAAACGCGTCACGTATTATCATATATATATGTAAGTAAAAGAAGAATTCAATCCAATAACCTAGTTTAATTTTGGGTATATTACCCAACACTATAAAAAGTAGTTGTAAACGATTATTTTAATTATTCGTTCACAAATGCGATTTATCAGACGAATTTGCGGCTAAACGGCGTACGATAGACGTCCGTAGAATAGAACGCCACACTACTCTGTCTTTGCAAACATTCTTCGCGGAGGAACCACATTCATGCATCTCTTCATACATACCCGCCTTTCGACTTTTGACCCGACCGCTTTCAAGTATTTGAGATACCTGATCGCGCCAAGTTTTTCTCGGTCTTTTGCTGCTTTTTCCAACTACATTCGCTTCATAAATTTGTTTTATCGTTCTTTCCTCACTCATTCGTTCCACATGTCCAAACCATCTCAACGCACCTTCCCTAGTTTGCTGGATAATTTATTTAAGATTTGGCGTTTAATTTGTAGAAGTCCATTTTAATTTATTTATTAAATATTGAAATTAAACACTCATTTTTTGAGTCTACTAAGTTGTATTGTATTGTAAAAAAACACATGTTTTTAAAAAAAAACACTATAAACACGTTCCACATGCCCAAACTATCCCTACACACTTTTCTTATTTTTATCGATAATGCTTATTTCAGCCTTGCATTTTATCCTTATTTCACCATTCGAACATCTATCATACATCTTTTTGCCGCACACTCGTCTGAGAGATCGAATTCCGACTGCATTCCGTCTACTTTCACCCTTCTTTTGCCGACTTATTATTTATAATGCTTCTAATTTTGGGCAAAGATTAAAAGACGAGCCCCAAGCGTCGATTTCACCGTAATTTAGTTGGATTACGAATTCCTTTTCGGAGAAAGTCAAGGTTAGTTATTAAGTACATCTCTTGTACTGTAGCGGCGGGTACTGGGCGTGGAGGTGGGGGAGAGATCCGGTCGTTAAAAAGATCCGCATCAGTGATTCCGACTCACCAAAGTGATTCGGTCAAAAAACCGGATTAAAAGCCGAATCACTTCGGTGAAAATCCGGGGTAGTCGAATATTAAAACATAGTCAACACAGTGTTTTACGGCCCTGCGAGTGTTTTTGCCTAGAATTTTCACTCATGAATTACATTAAACTATAGTAACTTTAAACATAAAGAGTAAATCCACTCACGAGTAGGCATAGGCTATAAAACTTAAAAAATTGAAGCCTGAGTAGGGTCATTATACAAGCGGTGTAGCATAAGCCGTAGCTAGATTTTAGAGTCACTTGGACGTTAGGTAATTTAAACAAAAAATGTTAATTACTAAATAAATAAAACCCTTATCCGCACCCCAATGGTGCATAGGGCACTGCGTCATATAAACGCAGTGTTATCTTGATCGTTTACACATGAAGGAAAGGTGATCAGCCCTCCGCTTCAGGTACCTAAGAAATTCTAAATACTCTTGGTCCTAAGAAATTCTTGGTCCTATAGAAACTCTTGGTCCTATAGAAACTCTTGGTCCTATAGAAACTCTTGGCATCCATTCGGATCCAGCGAAGCGTTGGAAGGAACATTGCAAAAATATTTTCATGTTTCAGAATCGGGCCGGACTTTCGGTCGTCCCATCAAGAAGCTGCAGGCCATGATGATTCCACTTATGTTCAAGCTTGGCATTCTATCCACTCTGATCGTCTTCACGTTCCTACTCTCCTTGAAGGCGGTCGTCATCGGTAAAATGCTGCTCATGCTGAAGGTATGGAACATGGTCAATCAATTCACATCTTAACATAGATGAAGACGAAATGCATCGATTAACCTAGCCTGTGACAGGTCGTAAGTCCTGTAAATGTCTTCTTTGTCTCTATGTTGAAATATCAATTTAAAAAAATCTTTGATAAACCTACGTCACCCACTGACTGGCAAACGTTTTATCGAGTTGGTGAAGAATCTCCCATTATTAACCCTTAATTAGTCGCATGGGGTCAAAGCAATTTCGCATAAAAAAATGAAGCAATTTCTGCTCCGCATTTGATATTTAGTTCATGTTATTTCTTTTAAATATGATAAAATCAATAAAGCACTTTAATAATAAGCAAGTTTTACTGTCTTATATATCGCTCACTCCTTTCAAGAACGTCATAAATCAAAAATCGTCAATTTTCAGTTGTGCATGTTTTCGGAATGCCCAGAAAATGTACTACATCTCAGCAAAAGAGGCATATTTTTAACTTAATATTTACCCGCTACAGGGCAGAAAGTGTTGTTTTTACATTTTGAAGAAAAGGTATTGTTTAATTATTTTTTTAAATATACTTAATATTTTTCAAATGGAGAAAAAACCTTCAGGTTTTACCTGAAAAGATCTGTTGCACAGTAAAAAGTTCAATAAGTGGCTTGATATTTATTTTTAATACATTGTATTATATTTTTAAACTTTAAAAACGTTTTCCTGAAAAATCAAGTGTTTTGATTTTTGACGTTCTTGAAAGGAGTGAGCGATATGTATTTAATAAATAATAAGCAGTTAGTTATATCCTTCGTGCGAGTAATTAAGGGTTAAAGACCCTATTAAATACGCATTAAAAATTATTTCCTTCTCATATGATCGTCTAGTACAAGTATGTCATCTATTTTATGTCACGAGTATTTTTTTGCGGCCCGCGGATCCCCGCGGTTATATTTTTTAATTATTTTAATTTTTCATTGAAATCATTCATTTTTTTGTACAGGAATATATGATATTCTTTTACAAAGTCATTAAGTTGGATCTACTGCACCTCATGTGACTGTCTTTGATACTAAATTATTCACTTAAAGTTAGATAAAAATGAAAATGAGATTTTTGAGTTTTTTGTCCCGCCGGCGTACCCAACATACCTATGCGGCCCTTGGTGCCTTTTGAGTTTGGCACCTCTGGTCTAGTGCGTCTTTGAGAGAACATTTTTGTGTTCAAAATGTATTTAAGTAATAAACAAAATACTCGTGACCTACCGAGCAGTGTGAATTTTATATGTAACAGTATCGCTCTAGCGTGTAACAGTATCGTTCTAACGTGTTACAGTGTCGTTCTAGCGTATAACAGTTTCAATCTGGTATGTAACAGTTCGAACCTAGCATGCGACGGTTCCAGCTTGTCATGTCACAGTTACAACATGGCATGTGTCGGTCCCAACGTGACATGTGGTGGTCCCAACCTGGCATGTGGTGGTCCCAACCTGGCACATCACAGTTCCATCCTGGCATGTGACGGTCCCAATCTAGCATGTGACGGTTCCAACCTGACATGTGACGGTCCCAACCTAGCGCGTAACAGCCTCAATAAAAACACTAATGTTATAAATTGTCCTCTCGCAGTTGGCGACTGCGTTCGGGAAGCTGTTCTTCTTGAAGGAGCAAGGGCACGGCCAACAGGAGTGGTCGGGCCAAAAGCAAGTCCACGTGCACCTGCACAACACGCCCGTCTCGGCGCACGGTGGAGGGGGCTACGCTTCATACAGCAATCCACAGCACTATGGTATGTATTGTGTACGCGTTTTAATATGTTTGTATGGACGACAGACATCAACAAATAGAGCCACCAATAATTTAGCAATGTTACCAATATTAAAATAAGTCCATCGTTTTTGTGACGTCATTCATTACCAACTCACGAAAACAACGTATTTACGAAGGTGAATTTTCCAAAAGAAAATTATGAATGAAAATATTGATTATATCGGCTGTTACAAACACAAAACGAGTCTTTACAAACACAATCCTTTATAGGTTTGTATGTTAAATTAGATAATCTTCCTGTCTGATAATGATCAATTATATTACTACGCTTCCATTTGATACGATTTCCAGCCTGTCACTAATCAAACGGCTGCTATCAGTCGGCGCGCCGCGGCGCGTTGTAGAGGACGTAGAATAAGTGACTCTGTGAGTTGCGAGCTGCGCACTACGATTTTCATACAAATATGAACTGGGGTCTTTTCACGTTTAAATTTTGGATGGGAAAGCTTAACTTGTAGTAAAATACTCATCGTTTATTTTTTTCTTACAGGTGACATATCTAGCGGATGGGGTAGAAGAGACCCTATCGGGATCGCTGCAAGCGTTGCTGAAGCGCACGCCGGGCCTGGGGTCATAAACACCCCGTACGGACATTATGTCAGAACTGGAGGACCCACCGCTACTTCCGGATTTTAATAACAGTCTCGCTCCTACACACAAGAGAATGTCTTCACGAGTGCACATGGCTCACTAATCGCTCCATCTTTTGGAATTGTCAATGGTGTTTCCCGTCAGCCATGCACTTTGGGGCGATCCGTTCACTATCGATCTTCGGTCGCACATCAAAATGCAGGAAATCAGTCTGTCTCTGTCATACCATATATCATCCGTCGCGTCTTTTCATTTTTTGTTTCCAACAATCAATAAAAAATCACTTATATTTATTTGACCCCCCTGGGAATCGAACCCGGGACCTCCAGGACGGTAGCCGAGCGTGCTGACCATTACATTACGGAGGCGGACATTAATTACAATCACATAATTCGCCAAAATGATAAAACATGGTTTGTAATGAATATTTAAATAATATTTTAATTTTCATTTTAGTGTGTTCCGGGACCTTTTTTGTTTAAAAAAAAGCCGAAGTGAATTTTCTACAAAGTCCTTGGCTGGCAGTCTTCGCATTACCCATGATCCACGAATTATTAAAATAGCGTTGCCAGGTTGCAATTTCGTAAAATTTGTCCTGTAGCATGCATTTGTGCGCGCGTGTGTGTGTGTTTGTGTGTATGTGTGTACCGACAGTTAGAATAAAGCTTGATGTCTTGTAGAGGGGGTAAGGGTACCTACTTATCTTGGATGAATGCCCCCATCCCATTGGATAAAGTAGTTAGTTTTATTATATATTACTTAAAAAATAAAGACTTATATTTTGTAACTGTCCACTCTTATTTAAGCAACTACGACAATTATATTGTAAGGATAACTATGATCTAGAGACATCTATTGGTGGTTTTTATTGAGCAGAAACAATTTTATAAGTATGTGAGGTCTGAATCCTGGATTATAATCACACACTAGAGAAACGCCAGAAAATTCTGGCGTTTCTAGACATTTCATATAGATGTCTCTAGTGAAGTTCTAATGGTTCATATATATAGAATAACTATGATCAATTGTAAGTGCTAACATGACTCGGAACATAAAGATTTTAAGCAATGAAGAGGATCTTCACCCAAGAGTGGGTAGATGCATAAAAACGATTTAGTGAAATACTTAAATCAATTATTTTTTTACAAAAATGTTAGTAATATTCGTATAAAACATTTTGTGTAGTTTTAAGTGTGTAAATAGTGCTATGGTAGTGAAGGGTAGTATTGTTTGCATGCTGTGGTAGTGATTGTCCTGACGAAGAGACGGGTACGTCTCGAAACTGGTAGACATAAAAATCTCGGTGAGTGGTTATATACTAAAATTACTAACATTCTTGTAAAAAAAATGTTAATAATATTGAGAATATTTTATTCAAAGCTCATCTTAATTGTTACTAAAGCTTTGACGTTAAACCTCGCGATGAGAATGTGCGGCAAAACGATGTATGATAGATGTATGATGTATGAACGATGGTGAAATAAGGAAAGAATGTGAATGAAGGAAGAAGAAGGCTGAGATAACCATTATCCATCTCATCAAGAAAGGTGTATTACGATCGTTTAGACATGAGAAGGAATGAGTAAGGAAAGAACGGTAAAATAAATATATGTCAAATATATTTGGAAATGGAAGCAGAGAAAGATCGAGGAAAACTTGACATGATCAAGGACTTCAAATACTTTGGCGTAGACGAGCCAAGAGTCGAAATAATCTGAGGGCATGTATGAGATATTTTAATGTAAAAAAGGCGAAGAACGCAAAGACAGAGTGGTGTGGCATTCTTTACTCTCTGCTCACCCCTGCGGTGAAGTGGCGGAGAAGGTTAGCTAGCAAAATGATAAAACCAAGGAACAAAATCCTTGTTACAATATTTATTTATTTCCTGGAAAGTATTTTTCTGTTTATACAATAAATTATTTGATAAATTAGTTGTTTTTATTTTTATTTTATATATATAAAATAAGTATTTACTTATCGTTGTATAAAGTAATCACTTAGGCTAGCCAATGATACGTCGTAAACACCCTAACTTAAATACTTAGTTCTCAATACGCTTCCTCACATATGCTGAGATTTGAATGTGATATTGATATACTATAATACATGCATATTACATCGTAAAATTTGTAGAATTCAACTCACAACGCTGAAATGGTTTAGAATAACAAAAAGATAAACAATTTCTTTGTCAAACACTCATCTACACCCGATGGTTTATAGGACACTGCATCATTTAAACGGAGTATTATCTTGATCGTTTACATATGAAGGAAATGTGATCAGCCCTCCGCTTCAGGCTCCAATCCATATAAATAAATAAACATTTAAAAAATGTCCCATCCTTTTGTTTGTTTGTAGGTACTTGTTGCATTGCTAAGCATAGGAAATGTTTGAAACTTTCAAAATATCTTGATTACATCCTCGCGGAGGTCACTGTATTAAAACAATCGCATGATAATAAGTGGAAAGTATTGAAACAAAAAAAAAATAGAAAAATTGAAATGATAAAACAGTTTACGAAATATTTTTTATAACAATAACACAAGTACAATAAATCTATTTTTATAAGAGAAAGGGGGTTTTTGTGACTGTATATTACACACATAAATATATAAATTTATGTAAATATATATATATATATATATATATATATATATATATATATATATATATATATATATATATATATATATATATATATATATATATATATATATATATATATATATATATATATATATATATATATATATATATATATATATATATATATATATATATTTAAAAGTTGAAGGTCAGTACTATGTTACGTTATTACAACCTGTGTAGATTTATAGTGACGGGTCTTAAGAAGTTGAATCAGACTTAAAACTAATTAAAAACGTGATCAAGAATTACATTCTGCCATTTTCTTTCTTTCGTGCATCTGCATGTGTCTTTGCAATGAAAATTTGGTCGAACATTTGTACGGACAGTACGTACAGAGGAACGGTTTTTCGCCAGTGTGTGTTACCATGTGTTTTTTCAACAAACTTTCGATGATAAACCTCTTTGAGCAAATCTGACAAGCGAATGGTTTGTCGTTAGTATGCGTGCTGTGGTGTATCTTCAGCTTGCTCTTGGTGATACACATGTAAGGACAAATGGCGCAGGCGAACCGCTTCTCTCCAGTATGGGTGAGCGTGTGGTACTTTAAACTGACTTTATTGATGGTTTTGTAAGCGCACATAGAACAACCAAAGGGTTTTTCGGCTAGATGAGTTAGAGAATGTCCTTTGAGCTGCGATTTTGTCTTGAACTTTAAAGTACAATCAGAGCAGGGGAACGGTTTCTCGCCGGTGTGAGACAACATGTGATTCTTCAGCGAGTCTTTGGTTAGGCTTTTATATGGACAAGCGGAGCACAGGAAGGGCTTTTCACCCGTATGCAGGCGCATGTGCTGCGTCAGATTGCCTTTCTGCCTACATTTGTAAGAGCACACCGAACACTGGAACGGTTTGACTTCGCTGTGTATGAGCATGTGTCTCGTTAGCCGGCTTTTCTTCTTAGTCAAATAGTCACAATCGGCACACTTGTACGGGTTGGGGTTATCCTCCGTGACCTTGATTTTAGACCGCGGCTTCAGGAGGATTTTTCTTTTCGTTTTTCGTTTCTTTTTATTCTCGAATTCATCTGTAAAAAAATATTTATTCACTTACATGACAAAATGTGCAATCTTTATTTATTATCAGCGTACATCGAATTTCTAACAGCATAAATTGTATTTTTTGACATCGCATCAAAGATGAAGAAGAATATGGAAGCCTTAGCATTTACGGGGCTGACGACCGTCATAGGCTGATTTGAGTGATAACTTTTCGCACGTGTAACATTTACCAATTCTACCCATTATTGACAACCACACTACTCAAATTATTGGAAGTTCTATACATATGAAACAATTTTAAAAACATAATTGTTGAATCACTAGAACTTCTCTAGAGACATCTATTGGTGAGACAAAAAAAAGGTTTTTATTGAGCAGAAACTCTTATATTAGTATGTGAGGTCCGATCCTGGATTATAATCACACACATGAGAAACACGAGAAAATATGATTTTTATTTTTATTATTTAAGCTTATAATTTGACCAGATAATTTATTTACAACATTTTGAGTATGTCCAAATACTTGTTCACAAAATCTGGATTATTTCCAATCACATAATAAAAATAGATTAAATTTTACACGTTACGATGCGAGCATTCGTATAGTCAGTACAGCGAGCCGAGCGCTCCGTCCATAGTTTCGGATGCTCGCTGCGAGCGATGTTACGACGAAATGCTCCGGTCAGTCCCCACTATTAGCCTTGCATCCTTACCATACACCACCATTCGAATATCTAGTATACAACGTTTTATTTTATGGAAATTTTATTTAAAAAATGCTAATATATTACCATGTGTAGAATATTTTTCCAGGACTTCCTCTTTGATATTTACGCAAGAAGAAGAGAAAAAATCATCACCGAACGAATCATCATAGTAGTCCTTATTATCGCTTCCGCCGCTAGTACTCGGTTCCGATTTGAGGCATTTGATACCCGGGAAGGGAAAGTCCAGTATATCGTCAGTTTGGGTTTCAATACTGCAAAACGCTTTAACAGCAGGAGCCTTAGTAACATCTCCGACTAGTGCAGTCTGGGTTTCTTGAGTTTTGTACTTCTTTTTCATCAAGCCACAGTCAATAAACGCGACCTCCGGATAATCAAAATTCATGGTGTCCTGTTTCTTGGATTACCAACATAAGACCTTGAAATAAAAACTAATTGTTAAATATAAACATCACAATTTTTATATAATAATTCTTCAAACCCTTATCCGCACCCCAATGGTGCACAGGGCACTGCATCATATGAACACAGTGTTATCATGATCGTTAACACATGAAGGAAAGGTGATCAGCCCTTCGCTTCAGGTATCAGTCCAGAGATTGAATAAATTTTAGAGTGAAAAAACAATTTTATTTCTTTCTTTGATCCCTCCTGGGAATCGAACCCGGGACCTTCAGAACGGTGGCCGAGCGTGCTGACCATTACACTGCGGAATTGGACATACCCGCCGATTAAATACTACTTTTTTTTTAAAAATCCACTGTGACACGTGTTTCGATGCATTCCGCATCATTTTCAAACACCGTATGTGAAGCTGATTCTAAATTTTTGAGTTGGGTCCTTGGGACGTTGAAGGTTGAAGAGGGGGTAGAAGCTGTTTCGTATTTTTAATTAATTATTTTTAAAAAATCTTTAATTTTAAAACAAGAAACGCTCGTATACGGTACAAAATATTAAACATGCATCAGACTGAATTCAAACTATACCTTAGGCATTACTAAAGTAGTTGTTTGACGTTAACTATGTATGTACCGTTTACGTAAGTAAATTAATGTTTAAATATGAATTTTTCTAGGATTCAAACAATTATAACACCGTAAACCGCTACAAAAAATACAAATACAGAACTTTATCAACATTGACGTTCAGATGTTTTGACATTTGCTATTGACAGTCAATAAAAAGTTAGCCATGGAAAAAATGTGTACCATAGGCTAATAGAATATTGTGACGTAGGTACTGTATCATTATTTGTCTATGATGATAATTTTTTATCTTACCAACGTGCGTACGTAGGTAGGTACAAAAATAGGTAGGAACTTTGCTAGATTCCTAATCTAGAGGCTTTTCTTGCGCTCGACTATTACTTTTAAAACAGATAGAATTAATTTTCGCGCGAATGCACATATCGCTCATTCCTTTCAACATAATTATACATAAAAAAGGACTTTTCAGGAGATCGTTTTTAAAAGTTTAAAAATATAAAATTTATTAAAAATAAATATCGAGCCACTTATTGAACTTTTTAGTGTGCAACAGATCTTTTTAGCTAAAACCGGAATGTTTTTTCTCCATTTTAAATATATTTAGATTATTTAAAAAAATAATTAAACAATAACTTTTCTTCAAAATGCAAAAACAACACTTTCTGCCCTGTAGTGGGTAAATATTAAGTTGAAAATATGCCGCTTTTGCTGGGATATAGTACATTTTTTGGGCATTCCGAAAACATGCACAACTGAAAATTTAGATTTTTGATTTATGACGTTATGATAACAAAAGATGTTGATAGAATAAATAAATAATTCTTTTCATCTCACCAATAGATGTCTCTAGTGATACAAGAACAACGTTTCGAAATTGGTTCATATGTATAAAACTTCCAAGAATTTGACTAATGTGGTTGTCAATAATGGGTAGAATTGGTGAATGTTACACGCGTGTAAAGTGATGACCTAAACCAGCCTGACGGTCGTCAGTCCCGTTAATGCCCAGACTTCTATATTCTTCTTCATTTTTGATGAGAAGTCGAAAAAAACTCCTATAATTGGAGATGATCCAGATTTGTGAACAAGTATTTGGACACACTTAAAATATTGTACACAAATAAAAAAAACAATTTTAATTACATAACTAGATTTATTTAATTTATTTCATTTATTTCATGGTGTTAGTTTGAAAAATATCAAAATTTTCTAATTGTTTTTGAAATACCATAACTTTTTTAATTTTTTAAAATAATTTGTTAGTTCTTTGCTTCGTTCTCTACAACTAGTTTATTCGAGGAGTACATGTTCCCAATCAGTGCCTGAAAATAAAAATAGATAATTCATTTATTTATATAAAATATTTTCCAAACAAATATATCGTTTATTAAAAAATATTACTTTGAATTTTTACTACACAAAAATGATAGAAATATTAGTGTATAACCACTCACCGAGACTTTTATGTCTACCGGTTTCGAGACGTACCCGTCTCTTCGTCAGGACAATCACTACCACAGCATGCAAACACTACTACCCTTCACTACCATAGCATTATTAATAATAAAACCCTTATCCGCACCCCAATGGTGCATAGGGCACTGCTTCATATGAACACAGTGTTATCTTGATCGTTTACACACGAAGGAAAGGTGATCAGCCCTCCGCTTCAGGTACCAGTCCAGGGTAATATTGAATAAATATTACAGTGAAAAAATCACTTATATTTATTTGACCCCCCTGGGAATCGAACCCGGGACCTCCAGAACGGTAGCCGAGCGTGCTGACCATTACACTACAGAGGCGGACAGCATTATTTACACACTTAAAACTACACAAAATGTGTATCACATGCGTTTTTGGTCTACCTGAAGACCAACATGCACTAGGGGTTGCAGCATAAACATGCATCAAGAGCCGAGGTCAAACATGCACTGTGTATATTTACTAATATTTTGTTCAAAAATATAAAAGTAATAATGACTAACCACAAAGTAAATGCTTTAAATATTAATAATATGGAGAATATAAAAATATTTACAAAGTTAACTGAAAATATTTCATCTTTATTGTTTAGATAAGACTTGTACAATACTAACCTGTCTTTTTATCAGTTCTAGATTTTTCTGAGCAAAATCGACTTGTTTTCTTATAATTTCATCGTCAGATATTTCTTTATTATCTTTAAAGCCATCGCGGACTCTCCTGATTGCGTACATCCTGTATTTATTAACAAACAAAAAAACCTTTATATTAAACAAGTACATAACGTACTAAACAACACACTTTAAGTGATTTTAACCTTATTTATTACATAAGTCATAAAATGGAATATCAAAAGCTAGTTCTTAAAAAATTAATACACTTTTAATTCAAATTTACCGCCGATGTTATGAAAAGGCAACAAATTGACTGTCGAGTCGGACGCAAAAATTGCGATGAAAATGACAACAAAAGGTGACGAGGAAATTCCTACATCTGGAAAATAACGTTTCGATAACTTACCGAAAATTATAAGCTGATATTTTCTCCGATTCTCTCAGTAATAATTTGTATAACGAGAGCGCCTGACTCCGCGCTGAGGAAGCCGCCATTTTTATTATTGTTCCGATTTCTTCTGTCAAAATGGGGCTACCTGTGGTGGGGAATTTTTTCCCTACTTTATTAATGTTAGTACCTACTCAGTTGTTCCAGCTTTCTCAATCTTGGTGACAAAGCTGATATTGTTGTCGCATCACGGGCACAAATTTAAGCTGAAGCATTGTGTTAAATTAATAAAAGCCTAGTTCAAAGCCAAAGAGAGATAGCTCAGCAGAAAATTTGTCCCAACTGTGGTTTTGTATGTTTATAGAAATATAGCAAATTTTGAAAATAAAAAGTATGAAAGGATTGATTTTATCAAAACGAAGAGTATGTAAAAAAAAGTCGGTTCGTATGTCAAATTCAGTATTTTTTCTCAATGAAAATACTTTGCATGTTTAACCTCGGCTCGTAACGCATGTTTGTGCTGAAACATTTAGTGCATGTTGGTCTTCGGGTCGACCAAAAATCGCATGTGTTAAACATTTTGTGTAGTTTTAAGTGTATAAATGGTGCTTTGGTGGGGAAGGGTAGTATTGTTTGCATGCTGTGGTAGTGATTGTCCTGATGAAGAAACGGGTACGTCTCGAAACCGGTAGACATAAAAATCTCGGTGAGTGGTTATTTACTAATATTATTAACATTTCTATTTAAAAAAAAAAGTGAAAATACCTTACTTCGAATTTAGAATTAAAAATTACAAAAGTGGCTTTTTGTTTCCCTGAATATGATCTAATTTTACTACTGGTAGCACTCAACGTACGATGCATGTGTATCATGGATGATGTGCAATATGTGTCTGTGTATGTGTGCGTAATGATTCACGATCGGCTGTCATCTGTCATCGATATGTCTGTATTGGTAGTAAATATTTAAAAAGGTATGTGTTATGTTATGTTTTAAATTATTGCGGAATAAAAACCAGTTTGTTTTATAGAAAAATGTGTTAATTGTATGGAACACCTCGTGAATTGCGTGACGCCCGGGCCGCGGATTCATTTTGATAGCTAAAAGTTTCACTGTTTGGCTCGCAATTTGCATTTAAATTGGTATATTTTACTATGCAGAGGCAACAATAGACTTAGTAATCTGAGTCTAGTGTGTTCTGTGATTGTTCAGTAAGTCATAACTTTGAATGCTTTCAGTATAAAGTATCCATAACCGTACTTTCGCTACCGTTTCGTTTGTATATAAAGTATGTACTCGGAATAATGCGATAGCCCAATGAATCTTGGTGAGTCGAAAATATTAAATTATTCCTATATTTATCTAGCTTGAAAATTCTTCAAAAACTTACTTTTATCCTATTTTTAACCCTTTCCGGTCCCCCAAAATTAATACAAAAAATAAAACCCTTATCCGCACCCAATGGTGCATAGGGCATTGCATCGTAGTGACGCAGTGTTAACTTGATCGTTAATTGCATGAAGGCAAGGTGATCAGCCCTCCGCTTCAGGTACCAGTCCAGGGTAATATTGAATAAATATGACAGTGAAAAAATCAATTATATTTATTTTACCCCCCTTGGGAATCGAACCCGGGACCTCCAGAACGGTAGCCGAGCGTGCTGACCATTACACTACGGAGGCGGACAGGATTAAAAAAATTAATCTATTAATCCCCCAAAATTAAAAAAAATATATCTAGGTATTCAGTTACAATCCAATTGGAAAAAATCTTTTGTCCTCTGCTCCACATACTGTTGTATTAGATACGAGTGACAAAAATGTAAGCTTGGAATTTAAAAAAATAATACTTAAGATGAAAAAAATGTCCAATAACATCCGACATGGGACCTAAGAGGAAAAAATCCATGTCGAATGAGATTCCCCATTGGACCAGTAAGGGTTAATCCCATTTTATTTTGCAAAATTCTTTCCATCACTAAAACGTCTTTCAAACACTTTGTGTAGGGTTGTGGTCCCGTGGTTAGTGTCGCGGACTCTTGAGTCAAGAGTTTTTCGGTTCGAACCAACTCTACCACAATTTGATACCTATTTATAATAATGAGCCGCTTAGGCTCACAGAAATAGTATTATATTGAAGTATTTCGTCCGCCTCCGTAGTGTAATGGTCAGCACGCTCGGCTACCGTTCTGGAGGTCCTAGGTTTGATTCCCAGGAAGGGTAAAATAAATATAAGTGATTTTTTCACTGTAATATTTATTTAATATTACCCTGGACTGGTACCTGAAGCGGAGGGCTGATCACCTTTCCTTCATGTGTAAACGATCAAGATAACACTGCGTTTATATGAAGCAGTGCCCTATACACCATTTGGTGTGGATAAGGGTTTTTATTTATTTTATTTATTACTTTTGTAAATAATAAAAACACAAATATTTCTCTTTAAAAAAATATATGTTTGAATGAATATTAATGAAATCCTTTTCAATATTTTTTTGTATATATTGCCTTCTATATAAATAATATTCTAATATTTATTTGACCAAGTTATTCATCATAACATCGTTTGCGGCGAGCCCTCCGACTATGAATGGACAACTTGGCTTGCTGTACTGACTTTACAGACGAATGGTCGCATCGTAACATGTTACATTACAAAGAAATGGCTCCTTCTATTCGAAACAAAATGCTTGAAATCCTAGAATTTCACTGTAGACATCCATGATAAGATGGAAAAAACCGTTTATTAAGCAGAAACTCTTTCATTTGAATGTGTGGTCCCAATCCTGGATTATATTCACATACCCCAGAAACGCTAGAAAATATCCTTTTAATTTTTAACTTATAATTTGGCCAATTTATTTACAACATTTTGAGTGTGTCCAAATACATGTTTACAAATCTGGATTATCTCCAATTAGGAGTTACATTACATATTATTATTTTTCATAAAATAATATGAAAAATAACTCCTATAATTGGAGATAATCCAGATTTGCGAACAAGTATTTGGGCACACTCAAAATGTTGTAAATGTATATTTGTTTTATCATTCTTTCCTCACTCATTCATTCCACGTGTCCAAACTGTCCAACACGTTCATAAAATAATATGAAACATACTCTTAGCTTGATGGATTATTCTTACCTCAGCCTGCATTCTCTCCTTATGTCACCATTCAAACGTCTATCATAGATCTTCATACTAAATAAACTGTTTCTCAGATAACTATAATTACACATGATAAAACTAGTGAAGGATATTGGTAAGATAAACTAACATAGGATACAAATGTCTAACCCTCTTCTAGTGGAACGGTAGGTCTGCCGAGGACAGTCAGCAGTCCGCCTTCTCTTGAGGAGTGCAACGTGGTTTCCCCCCAGCAATGAGCAAATGCTGTCAAGTTCCCGATTGAACATAATTCTTGAATCACTATAACTTCACTAGAGACATCTATTGGTGAGATGCAAAGAAGCTTTTTATTGAGCAGAAACTCAAATAAATACCCAGACTTCCATATTCTTCTTCATCTTTGATGATATGTCAAAAAATAATATGAAAATAACTCCTGTAATTGGAGATAATCCAGATTTTGTGAACAAGTATTTGGACCAATCAAAATGTTGTAAAAAAAACATATTTATTTAGTTAGAAGAAACGAAAATTCTTTAATGATCTATAAACCTTGTACATAATAAGCAAGGTAAATAATAAAAGCATTTACTTATATAAATATAATAAATGCAAAAACTGTAATAATACATTTCCCCTATCATTCTGCCTTTTAAATTTGAATATTTTATATAGTTTGTCCCATTAAACTAGTATTTTGAACTGTCTGATAAGCGTAATGGAATGATGTATGATACAGCCCCCATAATTTTATTTACAAATTCTAACAAATTGTTTGATCATTCATTTGAAACAGAGGTTCTCAAACTTTTTCGTAGACCCCTTGCCATGTTTTTCGATTTTTGGTAGACCGAGTGCATTTTTTACAAAAACGTGATCATTGACTGTTTGATATCTTACTAGCTTAATATTGCCCTGAAAACATCCTAAAGGATTAAACTTGGTATTACTTGGATTAAAGTAGAATATATTTATTGACTTGGTAAAAATGACTAACTGCATTGATGTTTATTTTCTTGCCAAGCAAAATGTGTTTTTTCAACAAATCCTAGCGGGATTTCGGTGCATATGGCTGCAGCAGGTGGCTGGTGAGTCATGTGCAAAGACTTACTAATTTATAAAAGAAAAACCCACTTAATAAAATTTATAAAAGATTCAAGAAAATTAATTTGTTCTTCAGAAAAATATAAAACAACATAATTTTTTCATATTTGTATTATTTATGCCTCTTATTTTCTTTATAAACCTTGCTTTTCTTTTTATTAATACCTACATAAAAAAATATGAATAAATACGTGTTTTCTTGAATAAACATTATTATTATTACTAAACCATATCCGCTCCCTAGGTGGAGCGTATGGAGTCCACAAACTGTCTCCAGGCTTTTCTGTGAATAAACATACTATTACGTAAAAATTGGTATATGTCCCGTTTTGAGGACAAAAATAATGGGTCAGTTTATGTATACCCACACACAGTCCATGCCTTTGTGGAATCTTTTTTTGTATTAATATATTTATATTTTTTTGTACTTATATTTATATTATGTTGTGAAATGCCAAAGAATTTAAAATAATGAAATAAAACCGTATACGTCCCCGTTTTTTTTAAATTCCCTCCAATCTGTCGGTAAAGCGAAAAATTACAAGCCACGTCGGTAAAGCAGATTCCTGCAGTTTTCTGTTTTGAACTGTCACTTGGCGGTGTCCGGTTTTTCGTTCTCGCGTCGCCGATTTGAAATAACACATAAAAATTGGACATTTTAACGGCGCATTCGCTCAAATCAGATGTGAGTAGACATTTTCGACTATTATCGCTAGAAGTAAGCCGTGGTTCGCCTGCTAAACCAGGCGTAACTAAGTGCTCTACCGCGACTGTATATTGAAGGTTACTTCGAAACTCCTGCCTATATTTTAATTAGACTTTTTATTTATTTTTATTTAACATGGTTACAAAAGTTTTTGCAATTAATTTTCTATACATTTCTACTTAAAATCTTAAAATTAATAACGCAGTTCTCTCCAATAAAGAGACTGAGCTCTTGTGCTTGGAGAGGGACTTACACTTATTATTTATGTTTGTTGGTAATACAATTTATTTTTAGTATATATTTTTTTCTTTCATTAACATGTAAAACATGTCGCTCACTCCTTTCAACAACGTCATATATAAAAAAAAGTCAATTTTCAGTTGTGCATGTTTTCGGGATAATAATAATAATAATAATAATTTGGATAATTTGTATAGCGCCATTTTCGTAAAATACTACCTCAAGGGCGCTTATAAAGACATGGATAATAATAATAATAATAAGATTATGATGATAATGATATAAAAAAAAAATGGATTAAAACGTCGTCAATCGATCTCGGGCTTTCGAGTCTGGAGCGGGGAAAAGATGAGCCGACACATTAAAACGCCTTCCTCTTGATCCCATGGGCTGGAGAATGACCAAGGTGTTGAGCAGGACGACTTCCCGAACGATGGTCGTCATGCCCAGAAAATGTACTATATCCCAGTAAAAGCGGCATATTTTCAACTTAATATTTACCCGCTACAGGGCAGAAAGTGTTGTTTTTGCATTTTGAAGAAAAGGTATTGTTTAATTTTTTTTTAAATATACTAAATATTTTTCAAATTTAGAAAAAACATTCAGGTTTTACCTAAAAAGATCTGTTGTACAGTGAAAAGTTCAATAAGTGGCTTGATATTTATTTTTAATACATTGTATTATATTTTTAAACTTTAAAAATGATCTCCTGAAAAATCAAGTTTTTTGATATTTGACATTGTTGAAAGGAGTGAGCGATGTATAAAATCCATTCAATTCATTTTTTAGCATTTTAATGTCTTCAATTTTTTGAGTCTGTAGGAAGATTAGTCAAGAACTTGGTTTATGTATTAATTTTAAAATTAAACACAGATTTTTTGAGTCTACTAAGTTGTATTTTATTAAAAAAACACATAAAAGTTGATATTGTGACAATTGTTTCGCCTAGTTATGGCATTTTCAAAGAATGTGAATGTGTATTTCATTTGCACTATTCTGTGAGACAGTTTGTATTTCATTTGCACTATTCTGTGAGACAGTTTGCATTTCATTTGCACTATTCTGTGAGACAGTTTGTATTTCATTTGCACTATTCTGTGAGACAGTTTGTATTTCATTTGCACTATTCTGTGAGATAGTTTGTATTTCATTTGCACTATTCTGTGAGATAGTTTGTATTTCATTTGGACTATTTCTATGAGATTGTTTGTATTGCAGAATGCCGGACGCCTTTCTACACCGAGGCGTCGCGAAGACTCCGCATAGGAAGGCGACCGCCTTTTTGACACCTTTCCACTAATACAACGCCAGCACGGCAACTCGAAGTAAGTAAATGCTGTATTTACAGATTATAAAATGCATTTTTTCTTTAAAAAAATCCTCATAATTCGGGTGCGTCTTTTCTTCTTCTTCTTCTTCAAACCCTCTTCCGCACCTGATAGTGCACAGAGCACTGCATCATATAAACGCAGTGTTATATCCGCAGCGTCTTTTACTTAAAATTAAAATAAATATGCGTTTCATCATCTAATGTCTTAATAAGAGGAAACGCCTCACATATTATCATATACAGTGAAACCTCTATCTATCGTTTTTAAAGGGACCTATTAAAATAAACTATGAATGCGGGAAAACAATGAATGCTGGATTAAGAGGTCAATACGCAAATAGATACGACCGAGTAAAGGTACCGTCCTCCCAATCTGCATAACCATTCGTAGGCTAAAATTGTAAGAAGAATACATGTTTCAGATGCAAATGTATTTATTTAAAAAAAATACGAACCTGAATAGAATTTAAAAAAAATAGTTTTGTATTTTAACTGTTTTATTTTTAAATTTAAGTCAATAGTATATTTTCGGCTTTGCAAATTGTATGTTTTCAGCATCGGTTATTGAATGTGTGTTGTAAAAAGTTTTCTTTCAAAGAGTGTACACGCTTCTGGAAATGCAGGTACAGGCAGCGGCTCCTTTTCATCAATATTGACCTCTCCTGCTATCGGGTACACAAGCTTTCGATAGTTTCTATTCCATAAGTTGCCGTAGAATGTAAGAAAATTGAAAATGTAAAAAATGTGTAAAAAAACAGACAAAATGTATCAAATATGCAGCTTAATTCAAACGATAAATGCGGTAAATGGCAGTAAATTAAATTAAAATCGTATACATTAACAAAAATAAAAAATAAGCAAGAATACTATTGCTAAAGGTGTAGAAGAATCCCGCTTCGGAAAACTCCTTCAGACACATGGAACAGATCCATATCCAATGAGATATTGTTCAACATAGCGGTAGCTCTTCCTACAGGCATAACCATCGGCAGGTTGGTCCTGTGTATTCTTCTTCTACTCCGATTTATTTCTCATTGCTGAGGGTTGTGACCCTTGCAGAAGCAATGACTCTTCTCCAGTTATCCCTTGACTGCACTGCACGTAGCGCTCCAACCACCGAGGTGCCTGCTGCTGCCTTAATTTGATCGGTCCATCGTGTGGGGGATCTTCCTCTCCCTCTCTTTCCCTCCAGGCTACCGATCACAATTAGTCGTTCCAGGCTATCCTCGTTGCAACGCGCAACGTGTCCAAAGAACTGGAGAATCCGTCAGGTACAGATATTGGCCAGAGTCAAGCCTGTGTATAGGAATGTGAAACAATCTATGTCGACGCTGTCTTAGGTAACTATCGGGAACATACAGACCAATGTTCCGGATAATCAAACATTGTGACAAAAGGGTATTCTACCAACTGTCTGCAGTTACAATAAATAACAAGTTTCCATATTCTTTTGGACTTTCTCTACCATAAGAGAGTAGTTGAGGTCGTTGTTTGCAATACTGAAGTTAGCTATGGTCAGATGGTGCTGGACCGCGCCGGGCGAGAGCTGGTCCCGCTGCTGGCGTCTTCGCAGCGCTGCCAGGCGGAGCACCGCCACAACAGCGACGGCAGAGGGCGCGCTCGCAACGACAACGACGCGGACCGGTGAGACCCTTCGGAATATATTCGCCAATCTTCCTCTTGTCATCATTTCATTTTTTCCAGTCAATTTATTTGTTGTTTTGGCGTTTAATTTATAGAACTCCATTTTAATTTATGTAATGTATGTCCGCCTCCGTAGTGTAATGGTCAGCACGCTCGGCAACCGTTCTGGAGGTCCCGGGTTCGATTCCCAGGGGGGGTCAAATAAATATAAGTGATTTTTTCGCTCTAATATTTATGCAATCTTACCCTGGACTGGTACCTGAAACGGAGGGCTGATCACCTTTCCTTCGTGTTAACAATCAAGATAACACTGTATTTATATAATACAGTGCTCTATGCACCATTGGGGTGCGGATAAGGGTTTGAATTTAATTAATTGTAAAATCAAATATAGAATTTTCGAGTCTACCAAGTTGAATTTTATTGTTAAAAACACATAAAAATTAATATTGTGACAATTTAAGTTTTGTTCTGACATTTCTTGGTGGAACTATTTATTTTTTTTCACATGAATTTTATTTCTTGAATGTTTTTCGCAGATACTTTGTGGCACATTTTATAAACTTTATAAAATGAAACAATTTGTTTTAACCACTTTTTATTGGTACACTTTATCCAACCGGTTTCGACAAGAACCTTGTCATCATCAGGGTTTATGTACTAATTCTAAAACATTGAAATACTCATAGTTAGGTTATGCTTACGTCTTAGGTAACTATCGGGAACATGCAGACCAATGTTCTGGATAATTTCAGGCTTATCCATCATACCGCGCAACAATGCTTAACTGTCACAAGTTGTAATCTGTAATAATATTTCCTATGTTTGCAATTTGCAATTATTTTCCGCAGCTTGGAGAAGATCCCGATGGATGTTCCCTACGACGTGTCATCGGCAAGATGGGCGCCGGGAAGGAACCCCCGGTTCATGCAGAAATTCTTCATCCTCTGTTGCGCCTGCGTCTGCATAATGGTCCTCTACTCCTCCACCTACAAGCCTTCCGGGATCGGTCCAGGTAACCTCACACATTTTAATATAATTTATATGTGGATGCCACCTCCGTAGTGTAATGGTCAGCACGCTCGGCTACCGTTCTGGAGGTCCCGGGTTCGATTCCCAGGGGGGGGGGAGCAAATAAATATAAGTGATATTTTCACTCTAATATTTATTCAATATTACTCTGGACTAATAAAGTTATAATAAAATATTTATTGTGATTTTAAAACAATGTTACTTTTCAATTATTTATGCAAAAGCATTTGTCTGATTGAACCGAGTTATCAGGCCGAGTACTCGGTTGGGCAAACATAAAACCGAGTAAAGCTCGTACTCGGTAACTCGGTAAAACTCCAGACTGGCACAGACTGTGTGCCAAAGTCGCGACGTGCGCTGTTCGAGCTGGCACATACTGTGTGCCGACAAACCCAAATTAGGTTATCTTTCGGGTAAAGCGAATCCATTCCGCAATATAAATAGCACTTGTCTGGATTGCATGTCTTATACTTTGGTTTGTAGAGTTTATTTTGTGGTTTTGCATAGATGGCACGCATCGCATGACACCTCCCCCCCACCCTAACTTGGCGGGCATCTTCCAAACAGGTACACGCATACCGCTACATACTACATCTACATGAATGATAAGGAGAGTGTTACATCAATATCTACATACATCTATATAAATGATAAGGAGGGTGTTATATCTATATCTACATACATCTACATGAATGATACATCTACATGAATTATGCATCTACATGAATGATACATCTACATATATAATATGATACATCTACATGAATGATATATCTACATGAATAATAAGGAGAGTGATTCATCTACATGAATGATATATCTACATGAATAATAAGGAGAGTGCTACATACATCTACATGAATGATAAGGAGAGTGTTACATCTACATTAATTATACATCTACATGAATGATAATGAGAGTGTTACATATACATACATCTTCATGAACGATAAGGAGAGTGTTACATCTACATGTGCCTACCTAACACGCACGCCACTCCACATCTATTCAAGGGTTGATTTGCGTTTTTCTGGGTTATTTTGGCGTTTATCTTATTGACATGAGTGTGTCCAAATACTTGTTCACAAATCTGGATTATCTCCAAATTGTAAGAGTTATTTATCATGTTGTTTTTTTTTACATCTAAACATAGATGAAGAAGATAATGGATGTCTGGGCATTTACAGGGTTCATGACCGTTAAAAAGGGAATTTTTTTATAAAAAGATAATAAAATGAAAACAATATTTACTGGTGTTTCTCATGTATGTGATTATAATCCAGAATTCGGACCTCACAGGCATATGAAAGAGTTTCTGCTCAATAAAAAAAGCTTCTTCGTCTCACTCAATAGATGTCACTAGTGAAAATTCTAGTGATTCTTGTACAATGTTTCAAAATTGGATCACATATATATATAGAATTTGAGTAGTGCGATTGTCAATCATGGGTAGAATCGGTGAATGTTACACGTGTGTAAAGTGATCACTTAAATCAGCCTATGATGGTCGTAAGCCCCGTAGATGCCCGGACTTTCATCTTATTCTTCTTCTATATAGATGAGCATAGGTTGAGATATCAATAAAAAAAAAAATCTATATGAATAATGATTTGTACACACTCAAAATATTGCAATCACCTAATTGCCATACGGTTAATAACATTCGCACACACATTATGCACAAATTTGCAATTTTCATAACATATTTACACTATTGTGATCAACTAACCATCACGCCGCTTCTCTGCAGGGGTAGGCAGAGAGATTAGAACGCCACACCTACCTGTCTTTGTAAACAATCCTCGCCTCTTTCACATTCACGCATCTCCTCATACATACCCGCCGATTATTTCGACTCCTGACCTGACCACGCCCAATGTAATTGTTATTCTTGATCATGCCAGTTTTCCTCGGTCTTCCTCTGCTTCTACATTCGCCAGATAATTTTTTTTTACTATCCTTTCTTTACTCATTCGATTCACATGCCCAAACTATCCCAAGCCGCCTTCCTTAGTTTGCTGGATAGTGCTCATCTCAGCCTTGCACCCTTTCCTTATATCACCATTGGAACATCTACCATACATGGTCTTGCCGCACTGAGAGATGGCATCCCGACTGCATCCAGTCTACTCTCATCCTTCCCAAACCATCCCAAGCCGCCTTCCTTAGTTTGCTGGATAGTGCTCATCTCAGCCTTGCACCCTTTCCTTATATCACCATTGGAACATCTACCATACATGGTCTTGCCGCACTGAGAGATGGCATCCCGACTGCATCCAGTCTACTCTCATCCTTCCCAAACCATCCCAAGCCGCCTTCCTTAGTTTGCTGGATAGGGCTCATCTCAGCCTTGCACCCTTTCCTTATATCACCATTGGAACATCTACCATACATGGTCTTGCCGCACTGAGAGATGGCATCCCGACTGCATCCAGTCTACTCTCATCCTTCCCAAACCATCCCAAGCCGCCTTCCTTAGTTTGCTGGATAGTGCTCATCTCAGCCTTGCACCCTTTCCTTATATCACCATTGGAACATCTACCATACATGGTCTTGCCGCACTGAGAGATGGCATCCCGACTGCATCCAGTCTACTCTCATCCTTCCCAAACCATCCCAAGCCGCCTTCCTTAGTTTGCTGGATAGTGCTCATCTCAGCCTTGCACCCTTTCCTTATATCACCATTGGAACATCTACCATACATGGTCTTGCCGCACTGAGAGATGGCATCCCGACTGCATCCAGTCTACTCTCATCCTTCCCAAACCATCCCAACCCGCCTTCCTTAGTTTGCTGGATAGTGCTCATCTCAGCCTTGCACCCTTTCCTTATATCACCATTGGAACATCTACCATACATGGTCTTGCCGCACTGAGAGATGGCATCCCGACTGCATCCAGTCTACTCTCATCCTTCCCAAACCATCCCAAGCCGCCTTCCTTAGTTTGCTGGATAGTGCTCATCTCAGCCTTGCACCCTTTCCTTATATCACCATTGGAACATCTACCATACATGGTCTTGCCGCACTGAGAGATGGCATCCCGACTGCATCCAGTCTACTCTCATCCTTCCCAAACCATCCCAAGCCGCCTTCCTTAGTTTGCTGGATAGTGCTCATCTCAGCCTTGCACCCTTTCCTTATATCACCATTGGAACATCTACCATACATGGTCTTGCCGCACTGAGAGATGGCATCCCGACTGCATCCAGTCTACTCTCATCCTTCCCAAACCATCCCAAGCCGCCTTCCTTAGTTTGCTGGATAGTGCTCATCTCAGCCTTGCACCCTTTCCTTATATCACCATTGGAACATCTACCATACATGGTCTTGCCGCACTGAGAGATGGCATCCCGACTGCATCCAGTCTACTCTCATCCTTCCCAAACCATCCCAAGCCGCCTTCCTTAGTTTGCTGGATAGTGCTCATCTCAGCCTTGCACCCTTTCCTTATATCACCATTGGAACATCTACCATACATGGTCTTGCCGCACTGAGAGATGGCATCCCGACTGCATCCAGTCTACTCTCATCCTTCCCAAACCATCCCAAGCCGCCTTCCTTAGTTTGCTGGATAGTGCTCATCTCAGCCTTGCACCCTTTCCTTATATCACCATTGGAACATCTACCATACATGGTCTTGCCGCACTGAGAGATGGCATCCCGACTGCATCCAGTCTACTCTCATCCTTCCCAAACCATCCCAAGCCGCCTTCCTTAGTTTGCTGGATAGTGCTCATCTCAGCCTTGCACCCTTTCCTTATATCACCATTGGAACATCTACCATACATGGTCTTGCCGCACTGAGAGATGGCATCCCGACTGCATCCAGTCTACTCTCATCCTTCCCAAACCATCCCAAGCCGCCTTCCTTAGTTTGCTGGATAGTGCTCATCTCAGCCTTGCACCCTTTCCTTATATCACCATTGGAACATCTACCATACATGGTCTTGCCGCACTGAGAGATGGCATCCCGACTGCATCCAGTCTACTCTCATCCTTCCCAAACCATCCCAAGCCGCCTTCCTTAGTTTGCTGGATAGTGCTCATCTCAGCCTTGCACCCTTTCCTTATATCACCATTGGAACATCTACCATACATGGTCTTGCCGCACTGAGAGATGGCATCCCGACTGCATCCAGTCTACTCTCATCCTTCCCAAACCATCCCAAGCCGCCTTCCTTAGTTTGCTGGATAGTGCTCATCTCAGCCTTGCACCCTTTCCTTATATCACCATTGGAACATCTACCATACATGGTCTTGCCGCACTGAGAGATGGCATCCCGACTGCATCCAGTCTACTCTCATCCTTCCCAAACCATCCCAAGCCGCCTTCCTTAGTTTGCTGGATAGTGCTCATCTCAGCCTTGCACCCTTTCCTTATATCACCATTGGAACATCTACCATACATGGTCTTGCCGCACTGAGAGATGGCATCCCGACTGCATCCAGTCTACTCTCATCCTTCCCAAACCATCCCAAGCCGCCTTCCTTAGTTTGCTGGATAGTGCTCATCTCAGCCTTGCACCCTTTCCTTATATCACCATTGGAACATCTACCATACATGGTCTTGCCGCACTGAGAGATGGCATCCCGACTGCATCCAGTCTACTCTCATCCTTCCCAAACCATCCCAAGCCGCCTTCCTTAGTTTGCTGGATAGTGCTCATCTCAGCCTTGCACCCTTTCCTTATATCACCATTGGAACATCTACCATACATGGTCTTGCCGCACTGAGAGATGGCATCCCGACTGCATCCAGTCTACTCTCATCCTTCCCAAACCATCCCAAGCCGCCTTCCTTAGTTTGCTGGATAGTGCTCATCTCAGCCTTGCACCCTTTCCTTATATCACCATTGGAACATCTACCATACATGGTCTTGCCGCACTGAGAGATGGCATCCCGACTGCATCCAGTCTACTCTCATCCTTCCCAAACCATCCCAAGCCGCCTTCCTTAGTTTGCTGGATAGTGCTCATCTCAGCCTTGCACCCTTTCCTTATATCACCATTGGAACATCTACCATACATGGTCTTGCCGCACTGAGAGATGGCATCCCGACTGCATCCAGTCTACTCTCATCCTTCCCAAACCATCCCAAGCCGCCTTCCTTAGTTTGCTGGATAGTGCTCATCTCAGCCTTGCACCCTTTCCTTATATCACCATTGGAACATCTACCATACATGGTCTTGCCGCACTGAGAGATGGCATCCCGACTGCATCCAGTCTACTCTCATCCTTCCCAAACCATCCCAAGCCGCCTTCCTTAGTTTGCTGGATAGTGCTCATCTCAGCCTTGCACCCTTTCCTTATATCACCATTGGAACATCTACCATACATGGTCTTGCCGCACTGAGAGATGGCATCCCGACTGCATCCAGTCTACTCTCATCCTTCCCAAACCATCCCAAGCCGCCTTCCTTAGTTTGCTGGATAGTGCTCATCTCAGCCTTGCACCCTTTCCTTATATCACCATTGGAACATCTACCATACATGGTCTTGCCGCACTGAGAGATGGCATCCCGACTGCATCCAGTCTACTCTCATCCTTCCCAAACCATCCCAAGCCGCCTTCCTTAGTTTGCTGGATAGTGCTCATCTCAGCCTTGCACCCTTTCCTTATATCACCATTGGAACATCTACCATACATGGTCTTGCCGCACTGAGAGATGGCATCCCGACTGCATCCAGTCTACTCTCATCCTTCCCAAACCATCCCAAGCCGCCTTCCTTAGTTTGCTGGATAGTGCTCATCTCAGCCTTGCACCCTTTCCTTATATCACCATTGGAACATCTACCATACATGGTCTTGCCGCACTGAGAGATGGCATCCCGACTGCATCCAGTCTACTCTCATCCTTCCCAAACCATCCCAAGCCGCCTTCCTTAGTTTGCTGGATAGTGCTCATCTCAGCCTTGCACCCTTTCCTTATATCACCATTGGAACATCTACCATACATGGTCTTGCCGCACTGAGAGATGGCATCCCGACTGCATCCAGTCTACTCTCATCCTTCCCAAACCATCCCAAGCCGCCTTCCTTAGTTTGCTGGATAGTGCTCATCTCAGCCTTGCACCCTTTCCTTATATCACCATTGGAACATCTACCATACATGGTCTTGCCGCACTGAGAGATGGCATCCCGACTGCATCCAGTCTACTCTCATCCTTCCCAAACCATCCCAAGCCGCCTTCCTTAGTTTGCTGGATAGTGCTCATCTCAGCCTTGCACCCTTTCCTTATATCACCATTGGAACATCTACCATACATGGTCTTGCCGCACTGAGAGATGGCATCCCGACTGCATCCAGTCTACTCTCATCCTTCCCAAACCATCCCAAGCCGCCTTCCTTAGTTTGCTGGATAGTGCTCATCTCAGCCTTGCACCCTTTCCTTATATCACCATTGGAACATCTACCATACATGGTCTTGCCGCACTGAGAGATGGCATCCCGACTGCATCCAGTCTACTCTCATCCTTCCCAAACCATCCCAAGCCGCCTTCCTTAGTTTGCTGGATAGTGCTCATCTCAGCCTTGCACCCTTTCCTTATATCACCATTGGAACATCTACCATACATGGTCTTGCCGCACTGAGAGATGGCATCCCGACTGCATCCAGTCTACTCTCATCCTTCCCAAACCATCCCAAGCCGCCTTCCTTAGTTTGCTGGATAGTGCTCATCTCAGCCTTGCACCCTTTCCTTATATCACCATTGGAACATCTACCATACATGGTCTTGCCGCACTGAGAGATGGCATCCCGACTGCATCCAGTCTACTCTCATCCTTCCCAAACCATCCCAAGCCGCCTTCCTTAGTTTGCTGGATAGTGCTCATCTCAGCCTTGCACCCTTTCCTTATATCACCATTGGAACATCTACCATACATGGTCTTGCCGCACTGAGAGATGGCATCCCGACTGCATCCAGTCTACTCTCATCCTTCCCAAACCATCCCAAGCCGCCTTCCTTAGTTTGCTGGATAGTGCTCATCTCAGCCTTGCACCCTTTCCTTATATCACCATTGGAACATCTACCATACATGGTCTTGCCGCACTGAGAGATGGCATCCCGACTGCATCCAGTCTACTCTCATCCTTCCCAAACCATCCCAAGCCGCCTTCCTTAGTTTGCTGGATAGTGCTCATCTCAGCCTTGCACCCTTTCCTTATATCACCATTGGAACATCTACCATACATGGTCTTGCCGCACTGAGAGATGGCATCCCGACTGCATCCAGTCTACTCTCATCCTTCCCAAACCATCCCAAGCCGCCTTCCTTAGTTTGCTGGATAGTGCTCATCTCAGCCTTGCACCCTTTCCTTATATCACCATTGGAACATCTACCATACATGGTCTTGCCGCACTGAGAGATGGCATCCCGACTGCATCCAGTCTACTCTCATCCTTCCCAAACCATCCCAAGCCGCCTTCCTTAGTTTGCTGGATAGTGCTCATCTCAGCCTTGCACCCTTTCCTTATATCACCATTGGAACATCTACCATACATGGTCTTGCCGCACTGAGAGATGGCATCCCGACTGCATCCAGTCTACTCTCATCCTTCCCAAACCATCCCAAGCCGCCTTCCTTAGTTTGCTGGATAGTGCTCATCTCAGCCTTGCACCCTTTCCTTATATCACCATTGGAACATCTACCATACATGGTCTTGCCGCACTGAGAGATGGCATCCCGACTGCATCCAGTCTACTCTCATCCTTCCCAAACCATCCCAAGCCGCCTTCCTTAGTTTGCTGGATAGTGCTCATCTCAGCCTTGCACCCTTTCCTTATATCACCATTGGAACATCTACCATACATGGTCTTGCCGCACTGAGAGATGGCATCCCGACTGCATCCAGTCTACTCTCATCCTTCCCAAACCATCCCAAGCCGCCTTCCTTAGTTTGCTGGATAGTGCTCATCTCAGCCTTGCACCCTTTCCTTATATCACCATTGGAACATCTACCATACATGGTCTTGCCGCACTGAGAGATGGCATCCCGACTGCATCCAGTCTACTCTCATCCTTCCCAAACCATCCCAAGCCGCCTTCCTTAGTTTGCTGGATAGTGCTCATCTCAGCCTTGCACCCTTTCCTTATATCACCATTGGAACATCTACCATACATGGTCTTGCCGCACTGAGAGATGGCATCCCGACTGCATCCAGTCTACTCTCATCCTTCCCAAACCATCCCAAGCCGCCTTCCTTAGTTTGCTGGATAGTGCTCATCTCAGCCTTGCACCCTTTCCTTATATCACCATTGGAACATCTACCATACATGGTCTTGCCGCACTGAGAGATGGCATCCCGACTGCATCCAGTCTACTCTCATCCTTCCCAAACCATCCCAAGCCGCCTTCCTTAGTTTGCTGGATAGTGCTCATCTCAGCCTTGCACCCTTTCCTTATATCACCATTGGAACATCTACCATACATGGTCTTGCCGCACTGAGAGATGGCATCCCGACTGCATCCAGTCTACTCTCATCCTTCCCAAACCATCCCAAGCCGCCTTCCTTAGTTTGCTGGATAGTGCTCATCTCAGCCTTGCACCCTTTCCTTATATCACCATTGGAACATCTACCATACATGGTCTTGCCGCACTGAGAGATGGCATCCCGACTGCATCCAGTCTACTCTCATCCTTCCCAAACCATCCCAAGCCGCCTTCCTTAGTTTGCTGGATAGTGCTCATCTCAGCCTTGCACCCTTTCCTTATATCACCATTGGAACATCTACCATACATGGTCTTGCCGCACTGAGAGATGGCATCCCGACTGCATCCAGTCTACTCTCATCCTTCCCAAACCATCCCAAGCCGCCTTCCTTAGTTTGCTGGATAGTGCTCATCTCAGCCTTGCACCCTTTCCTTATATCACCATTGGAACATCTACCATACATGGTCTTGCCGCACTGAGAGATGGCATCCCGACTGCATCCAGTCTACTCTCATCCTTCCCAAACCATCCCAAGCCGCCTTCCTTAGTTTGCTGGATAGTGCTCATCTCAGCCTTGCACCCTTTCCTTATATCACCATTGGAACATCTACCATACATGGTCTTGCCGCACTGAGAGATGGCATCCCGACTGCATCCAGTCTACTCTCATCCTTCCCAAACCATCCCAAGCCGCCTTCCTTAGTTTGCTGGATAGTGCTCATCTCAGCCTTGCACCCTTTCCTTATATCACCATTGGAACATCTACCATACATGGTCTTGCCGCACTGAGAGATGGCATCCCGACTGCATCCAGTCTACTCTCATCCTTCCCAAACCATCCCAAGCCGCCTTCCTTAGTTTGCTGGATAGTGCTCATCTCAGCCTTGCACCCTTTCCTTATATCACCATTGGAACATCTACCATACATGGTCTTGCCGCACTGAGAGATGGCATCCCGACTGCATCCAGTCTACTCTCATCCTTCCCAAACCATCCCAAGCCGCCTTCCTTAGTTTGCTGGATAGTGCTCATCTCAGCCTTGCACCCTTTCCTTATATCACCATTGGAACATCTACCATACATGGTCTTGCCGCACTGAGAGATGGCATCCCGACTGCATCCAGTCTACTCTCATCCTTCCCAAACCATCCCAAGCCGCCTTCCTTAGTTTGCTGGATAGTGCTCATCTCAGCCTTGCACCCTTTCCTTATATCACCATTGGAACATCTACCATACATGGTCTTGCCGCACTGAGAGATGGCATCCCGACTGCATCCAGTCTACTCTCATCCTTCCCAAACCATCCCAAGCCGCCTTCCTTAGTTTGCTGGATAGTGCTCATCTCAGCCTTGCACCCTTTCCTTATATCACCATTGGAACATCTACCATACATGGTCTTGCCGCACTGAGAGATGGCATCCCGACTGCATCCAGTCTACTCTCATCCTTCCCAAACCATCCCAAGCCGCCTTCCTTAGTTTGCTGGATAGTGCTCATCTCAGCCTTGCACCCTTTCCTTATATCACCATTGGAACATCTACCATACATGGTCTTGCCGCACTGAGAGATGGCATCCCGACTGCATCCAGTCTACTCTCATCCTTCCCAAACCATCCCAAGCCGCCTTCCTTAGTTTGCTGGATAGTGCTCATCTCAGCCTTGCACCCTTTCCTTATATCACCATTGGAACATCTACCATACATGGTCTTGCCGCACTGAGAGATGGCATCCCGACTGCATCCAGTCTACTCTCATCCTTCCCAAACCATCCCAAGCCGCCTTCCTTAGTTTGCTGGATAGTGCTCATCTCAGCCTTGCACCCTTTCCTTATATCACCATTGGAACATCTACCATACATGGTCTTGCCGCACTGAGAGATGGCATCCCGACTGCATCCAGTCTACTCTCATCCTTCCCAAACCATCCCAAGCCGCCTTCCTTAGTTTGCTGGATAGTGCTCATCTCAGCCTTGCACCCTTTCCTTATATCACCATTGGAACATCTACCATACATGGTCTTGCCGCACTGAGAGATGGCATCCCGACTGCATCCAGTCTACTCTCATCCTTCCCAAACCATCCCAAGCCGCCTTCCTTAGTTTGCTGGATAGTGCTCATCTCAGCCTTGCACCCTTTCCTTATATCACCATTGGAACATCTACCATACATGGTCTTGCCGCACTGAGAGATGGCATCCCGACTGCATCCAGTCTACTCTCATCCTTCCCAAACCATCCCAAGCCGCCTTCCTTAGTTTGCTGGATAGTGCTCATCTCAGCCTTGCACCCTTTCCTTATATCACCATTGGAACATCTACCATACATGGTCTTGCCGCACTGAGAGATGGCATCCCGACTGCATCCAGTCTACTCTCATCCTTCCCAAACCATCCCAAGCCGCCTTCCTTAGTTTGCTGGATAGTGCTCATCTCAGCCTTGCACCCTTTCCTTATATCACCATTGGAACATCTACCATACATGGTCTTGCCGCACTGAGAGATGGCATCCCGACTGCATCCAGTCTACTCTCATCCTTCCCAAACCATCCCAAGCCGCCTTCCTTAGTTTGCTGGATAGTGCTCATCTCAGCCTTGCACCCTTTCCTTATATCACCATTGGAACATCTACCATACATGGTCTTGCCGCACTGAGAGATGGCATCCCGACTGCATCCAGTCTACTCTCATCCTTCCCAAACCATCCCAAGCCGCCTTCCTTAGTTTGCTGGATAGTGCTCATCTCAGCCTTGCACCCTTTCCTTATATCACCATTGGAACATCTACCATACATGGTCTTGCCGCACTGAGAGATGGCATCCCGACTGCATCCAGTCTACTCTCATCCTTCCCAAACCATCCCAAGCCGCCTTCCTTAGTTTGCTGGATAGTGCTCATCTCAGCCTTGCACCCTTTCCTTATATCACCATTCGAACATCTACCATACATGGTCTTGCCGCACTGAGAGATGGCATCCCGACTGCATCCAGTCTACTCTCATCCTTCCCAAACCATCCCAAGCCGCCTTCCTTAGTTTGCTGGATAGTGCTCATCTCAGCCTTGCACCCTTTCCTTATATCACCATTGGAACATCTACCATACATGGTCTTGCCGCACTGAGAGATGGCATCCCGACTGCATCCAGTCTACTCTCATCCTTCCCAAACCATCCCAAGCCGCCTTCCTTAGTTTGCTGGATAGTGCTCATCTCAGCCTTGCACCCTTTCCTTATATCACCATTGGAACATCTACCATACATGGTCTTGCCGCACTGAGAGATGGCATCCCGACTGCATCCAGTCTACTCTCATCCTTCCCAAACCATCCCAAGCCGCCTTCCTTAGTTTGCTGGATAGTGCTCATCTCAGCCTTGCACCCTTTCCTTATATCACCATTGGAACATCTACCATACATGGTCTTGCCGCACTGAGAGATGGCATCCCGACTGCATCCAGTCTACTCTCATCCTTCCCAAACCATCCCAAGCCGCCTTCCTTAGTTTGCTGGATAGTGCTCATCTCAGCCTTGCACCCTTTCCTTATATCACCATTGGAACATCTACCATACATGGTCTTGCCGCACTGAGAGATGGCATCCCGACTGCATCCAGTCTACTCTCATCCTTCCCAAACCATCCCAAGCCGCCTTCCTTAGTTTGCTGGATAGTGCTCATCTCAGCCTTGCACCCTTTCCTTATATCACCATTGGAACATCTACCATACATGGTCTTGCCGCACTGAGAGATGGCATCCCGACTGCATCCAGTCTACTCTCATCCTTCCCAAACCATCCCAAGCCGCCTTCCTTAGTTTGCTGGATAGTGCTCATCTCAGCCTTGCACCCTTTCCTTATATCACCATTGGAACATCTACCATACATGGTCTTGCCGCACTGAGAGATGGCATCCCGACTGCATCCAGTCTACTCTCATCCTTCCCAAACCATCCCAAGCCGCCTTCCTTAGTTTGCTGGATAGTGCTCATCTCAGCCTTGCACCCTTTCCTTATATCACCATTGGAACATCTACCATACATGGTCTTGCCGCACTGAGAGATGGCATCCCGACTGCATCCAGTCTACTCTCATCCTTCCCAAACCATCCCAAGCCGCCTTCCTTAGTTTGCTGGATAGTGCTCATCTCAGCCTTGCACCCTTTCCTTATATCACCATTGGAACATCTACCATACATGGTCTTGCCGCACTGAGAGATGGCATCCCGACTGCATCCAGTCTACTCTCATCCTTCCCAAACCATCCCAAGCCGCCTTCCTTAGTTTGCTGGATAGTGCTCATCTCAGCCTTGCACCCTTTCCTTATATCACCATTGGAACATCTACCATACATGGTCTTGCCGCACTGAGAGATGGCATCCCGACTGCATCCAGTCTACTCTCATCCTTCCCAAACCATCCCAAGCCGCCTTCCTTAGTTTGCTGGATAGTGCTCATCTCAGCCTTGCACCCTTTCCTTATATCACCATTGGAACATCTACCATACATGGTCTTGCCGCACTGAGAGATGGCATCCCGACTGCATCCAGTCTACTCTCATCCTTCCCAAACCATCCCAAGCCGCCTTCCTTAGTTTGCTGGATAGTGCTCATCTCAGCCTTGCACCCTTTCCTTATATCACCATTGGAACATCTACCATACATGGTCTTGCCGCACTGAGAGATGGCATCCCGACTGCATCCAGTCTACTCTCATCCTTCCCAAACCATCCCAAGCCGCCTTCCTTAGTTTGCTGGATAGTGCTCATCTCAGCCTTGCACCCTTTCCTTATATCACCATTGGAACATCTACCATACATGGTCTTGCCGCACTGAGAGATGGCATCCCGACTGCATCCAGTCTACTCTCATCCTTCCCAAACCATCCCAAGCCGCCTTCCTTAGTTTGCTGGATAGTGCTCATCTCAGCCTTGCACCCTTTCCTTATATCACCATTGGAACATCTACCATACATGGTCTTGCCGCACTGAGAGATGGCATCCCGACTGCATCCAGTCTACTCTCATCCTTCCCAAACCATCCCAAGCCGCCTTCCTTAGTTTGCTGGATAGTGCTCATCTCAGCCTTGCACCCTTTCCTTATATCACCATTGGAACATCTACCATACATGGTCTTGCCGCACTGAGAGATGGCATCCCGACTGCATCCAGTCTACTCTCATCCTTCCCAAACCATCCCAAGCCGCCTTCCTTAGTTTGCTGGATAGTGCTCATCTCAGCCTTGCACCCTTTCCTTATATCACCATTGGAACATCTACCATACATGGTCTTGCCGCACTGAGAGATGGCATCCCGACTGCATCCAGTCTACTCTCATCCTTCCCAAACCATCCCAAGCCGCCTTCCTTAGTTTGCTGGATAGTGCTCATCTCAGCCTTGCACCCTTTCCTTATATCACCATTGGAACATCTACCATACATGGTCTTGCCGCACTGAGAGATGGCATCCCGACTGCATCCAGTCTACTCTCATCCTTCCCAAACCATCCCAAGCCGCCTTCCTTAGTTTGCTGGATAGTGCTCATCTCAGCCTTGCACCCTTTCCTTATATCACCATTGGAACATCTACCATACATGGTCTTGCCGCACTGAGAGATGGCATCCCGACTGCATCCAGTCTACTCTCATCCTTCCCAAACCATCCCAAGCCGCCTTCCTTAGTTTGCTGGATAGTGCTCATCTCAGCCTTGCACCCTTTCCTTATATCACCATTGGAACATCTACCATACATGGTCTTGCCGCACTGAGAGATGGCATCCCGACTGCATCCAGTCTACTCTCATCCTTCCCAAACCATCCCAAGCCGCCTTCCTTAGTTTGCTGGATAGGGCTCATCTCAGCCTTGCACCCTTTCCTTATATCACCATTCCAACATCTACCATACATGGTCTTGCCGCACTGAGAGATGGCATCCCGACTGCATCCAGTCTACTCTCATCCTTCCCAAACCATCCCAAGCCGCCTTCCTTAGTTTGCTGGATAGGGCTCATCTCAGCCTTGCACCCTTTCCTTATATCACCATTGGAACATCTACCATACATGGTCTTGCCGCACTGAGAGATGGCATCCCGACTGCATCCAGTCTACTCTCATCCTTCCCAAACCATCCCAAGCCGCCTTCCTTAGTTTGCTGGATAGTGCTCATCTCAGCCTTGCACCCTTTCCTTATATCACCATTGGAACATCTACCATACATGGTCTTGCCGCACTGAGAGATGGCATCCCGACTGCATCCAGTCTACTCTCATCCTTCCCAAACCATCCCAAGCCGCCTTCCTTAGTTTGCTGGATAGTGCTCATCTCAGCCTTGCACCCTTTCCTTATATCACCATTGGAACATCTACCATACATGGTCTTGCCGCACTGAGAGATGGCATCCCGACTGCATCCAGTCTACTCTCATCCTTCCCAAACCATCCCAAGCCGCCTTCCTTAGTTTGCTGGATAGGGCTCATCTCAGCCTTGCACCCTTTCCTTATATCACCATTCCAACATCTACCATACACGGAGAGAATGCAGTGTCGGGTTGTGGTCCCGTGGTTAGTGTGGCGGACTTTTTTTTGTTGTTTTTTTTTAATTCCGACTGCATTGAGTCTACTTTCATCCTTCTTTTGCCAACTCCACGCTTTGCTTCCATACATTAGGGTGGAACCAGGACCCAATATGTACTGTGAATTTTGATTATTCAAAATATGTAGTAAGTAATATAATTCTTATAATTGACTGTGGATTCTCTCAAATTTTTAAACTAACTAACTATCTCGCTAACACAGTGTTTGATAATGTCTTATCATATATATGTAAATAAAAGTAGAATTCAATCCAATGACCTTGTTTAATTTTTGATATATTACCCAAATATTTTTTTTAAAATAAGGTAAAATTGTGACTGTTCTATTTGGCATTTAGGATCCGTCGTCGGCTGGTCGTACAACACGTCGCGCGACACGAGGACGTACGTGCTGCCCGACAACGTGACGCTGCTGAACCAGCCGTCACATGGCTGCGGCGGCGACCTCTTCCTGCTGGTGGTCGTGTGCTCCGCGACGGCGCACTTCGACCGGCGCGCGGCCATCCGGGAGACCTGGGCCGCGCGGGACAGCTACCGCCGCCTGGCCGAGAGGTTCCTCAGCGTCTCCAGCAAGCTGGCCCGCCTCAACATGACCGAGGACCTGTACGCGGAGATGGGGTACTCCCGGGACAATCTGTCAGCCATAGAGACGCGCGTGCGTCGACACGCGGCGCCGAACCGGGACGACGCGATCAACCGCGATAGGGATAAAAAAGCCTTAACTTCTAAAGATAGTTCTAGCGATGAGTTTAACCCTAGGATAGTAGCTTCCAAATTAGGTAGATTTTTAAAAAATAGGCGCAAAAGATCCGATGCGGACGACCCGCGTTTTGACAACGGAAAGGCGGCGGTGACTTACGACGATAGCCAAAACCCCGACGACATTCTGGGGAACTTCGAAGGTAGCGATGTCGAAGACCAGACGTTCCAGGACTACGAGTACCAGACTGAGCAGTCCAACATCATGAGGATTCCGCCGCGGGGCGCCAAGGTCTCCGACAAGGCGCTGGAAGACGCCAGGGAGCTGATGTCTCTTTCCCAGTCGACCACCAGCGCCCGAAAGCTGTCCTCCAAGGACAGGCCGGACGACGCGACGGAGTCCAAGTATCTGCACAGAGAGGAGGACACCGCCGACGACGGCTTTGTCAAGATCAAGTTTCTCTTTCTACTCGGGCAGGCGGGGAACGACAACGAGACGGATCTGCAGTCGCGGATCGACGAGGAAGCCGCGATGCACGGCGATATCATTCAAGAGGGATTCGTGGACGCGTACAACAACCTGACCCTCAAGTCCGTGATGCTGCTCAAGTGGGTGGTGACGCACTGCGAAAAAAACGGTAAGTTTTTTTAATTAATTTATTTATTTGAAAATTTAACAGATGACTAACCAACTAACTAACCATCACGCCGCTTCTCCGCAGGGGTAGGCAGAGAGAATAGAACGCCACACCACTCTGTCTTTGCAAACATTCTTCGCCTCTTTCACATTCATGCATCTCCTCATACACACCCGCCGATGTTTCGACTCCTAACCTGAACACTTTCAAGTATTTGGCATACCTGATCGTGCCATGTTTTTCTCGGTCTTCCTCTGCTCCTTTTTCTAATTACATTCGCCTCATAAATTTGTTTCACCGTTCTTTCCTCACTCGTTCGTTCTACATGTCCAAACCATCTCAACACACCTAACAGACCTAACATTTAACAGAACAGTTAAATAAATATGTTTACAATCATGAATAAAGGATTTTTTTGTGCAATATTGGTAATGTCCGCCTCTGTAGTGTAATGGTCAGCACGCTCGGCTACCGTTCTGGAGGTCCCGGGTTCGATTCCCAGGGGGGTCAAATAAATATAAGTGATTCTTTCACTGTAATATTTATTCAATATTACCCTGGACTGGTACCTGAAGCGGAGGGCTGATCACCTCTCCTTCGTGTGTAAACGATCAAGATAACACTGTGTTCATATGAAGCAGTGCCCTATGCACCATTGGGGTGCGGATAAGGGTTTTATTATTATTATTATTATTAATATTTATTCAATATTACCCTGGACTGGTACCTGAACCGGAGGGCTGATCACCTTTCCTTCGTGTGTAAACGATCAAGATAACACTGTGTTCATATGTATGAAGCAGTGCCCTATGCACCATTGGGGTGCGGATAAGGGTTTTATTATTATTATTATTATTAATATTTATTCAATATTACCCTGGACTGGTACCTGAAGCGGAGGGCTGATCACCTTTCCTTCGTGTGTAAACGATCAAGATAACACTGTGTTCATATGTATGAAGCAGTGCCCTATGCACCATTGGGGTGCGGATAAGGGTTTTATTATTACTGTTATAATATTTCGGTGAGGACCTCCACATTTTCATTTCAATCTTTATCTATTACAATCTGCATTTATGGAATTACCCATATCGCTCATTCCTTTCAACAACGTCAAAAATCAAATAGATGTCACTAGTGAAAATTATAGTGATTCTTGTACAATGTTTCAAAATTGGATCACATATCGCTCACTCCTTTCAAGAACGTCGTAAATCAAAAATACTTGATTTTTCAGGAAATCATTTTTAAAGTTTAAAAATATAATGAAATGTATTGAAAATACATATCGAGCCACTTATTGAACTTTTTATTGTGCAACAGATCTTTTTAGGTAAAACCTGAAGGTTTTTTCTACATTTGAATAATATTTAGTATATTTAAAAAATTAATTAAACAATACCTTTTCTTCAAAATGCAAAAACAACACTTTCTCTCCTGTAGCGGGTAAATATTAAGTTAAAAAATGCCATTTTTGCTGGGATATAGTACATTTTCTGGGCATTCCAAAAACATGCACAACTGAAAATTGACGATTTTGGATATATGACGTTCTTGAAAGGAGTCATAGTCCTGATGACCGTCATGGGCTAGTTTAAGTGATCACTTTACACACGTGTAACATTCACCAATTCTAGCAATTCTGACAACCACACTACTCAAATTCTTGGAAGTTCTATATATATGAACCAATTTTGAAACGTTATTCTTGAATCACTAGAACTTCACGAGAGACATCTATTGGTGAGATGAAAAGAAGCTTTTTATAGAGCAGAAACTCTTTTATTAGTATGTGAGGTTCGAATCCTGGATTGTAATCACACACATGAGAAACGCCAGAAAATATCATTTTCATTTTTATCATTTTAGCTTATAATTTGACCAGATAATTTAATATGAAAAAAACTTATATAATTGGAGATAATCCAGGTTTGTGAACAAGTATTTGGACACTCAAAATATTTTAATAAAATATATATATTGATTTGATGGGGATTGCGACTTTTCAGTGCGCTACATCATGAAGACAGACGACGACATGTTTGTGAACATCCCGCGGCTGATTGACGCGCTACAAAACAAGACTCGGGAGTTTGAGCGCGCGCAGGGACAGCTGCCGCCCGCGAAGAGGCAGCCGGAGAAGCTGCTCATGGGAGACCTCATCTGCGACGCGCGACCCATATCCGACACGCAGAGCAAATGGTAACTTTTTACTTCCGTAAACCTAGTCGGATCTGACAGGGTTTTTTTTTTAACCTTCCGCTCCCGGTGATATGTATTTACTATAACTTGAGTTGAAATGAGAATATCAATATAAAATATAATATTACATCTCACCAATACATGTCTCTAGTGAAGTTCTAGTGATTCAAGAACAAGGTTTGTAAATTGGTTCATATATATAGAACTTCCAAGAATTTGAGTTTTGTGGTTGTCAATAATGGATAGAATTGGTGAATGTTACACGTGTGTAAAGTGATCACATAAACCAGCCTATGACGGTCGTTAGCCCCGTAAATGCCCAGACTTCCATATTCTTCTTCATCTTTGATGAGATGTCAAAAAATAATAGATACGGGCTCACAATTTTTGTATTCCTCCGTAATGCTTTTCCGTGTTACATAAAAGTATTATCTTCTTCTTCTTCTTTCCATGTTCGCTCCCTAGGTGGAGCATATGGCCAACACGCGCCATCTCCTTGGCTTCCTCCCAGGTCAGTCCGGCGTCTGGAAGTTCCGCTGAGTATAGTCGGTGAATGGGCGCCGGAATTCTCAAGGTTGGAAGAAGAGACGCGAGGGGTTGATGCCCTCAGGCGGCATTCTAAGGACATGTCCCAACCATATCCACCTTCTCCTCTTCAGGACTTCCAGTATGAGGGGCTGTTGAGTTCTTCTCCTCACATCGTCATTCCTGACCAAGTCATACCACTTTATACCCAGTATTCGCCTCGGGCACCTATTTTCAAAACTTGCTAGTTTCTTGCTTTGAGCTTTGGTGAGGTGCCACGACTCACATCCGTACCGCAACACTGTTAGGATGCAGGCGTTAAAGAGACGACACCTGGTTTTTGTCGAGTATTGCAGTGAGTCCCAGACATTGCGCATTTTATTGAATAAAAGTATTACAATATGTATAAAGTTATTTATTTGCAGAGACAGAAATAAATCAATTGAAAAAAAACTGGGGAAAGAATCGTTTCTTAGAGTACGCGTGCATGCTTCATACCGTTTCCGACAATCTCATTTTAGACAAGGTGTTGTTAGGTAGTATTTTACGAAAATTGCACTATATAAATTATTTAAATTTATTATTATAATTGTGTGTTGCGGGCAGGTACTCCCCCACGTACATGTACAGCGGCAAGGTGTACCCGCGCTACCTCTCCGGGTCCGGCTACGTCATGTCCCGGGGCGCCGCGGAGCTCCTCTACCGCGCCGCGCTCAGCACGCCCCTCTTCCACCTTGAGGACGTCTTCATCACCGGTAACCAACCCTCTCTCTCTCTCTCTCGTCCACCATTAATGAGATCATCTCTCTCGTCCACCATTAATGAGACCATCTCTCATCCACCATTAATGAGACCATCTCTCATCCACCATTAATGAGACCATCTCTCATCCACCATTAATGAGACCATCTCTCGTCCACCATTAATGAGACTATCTCTCATCCGCCATTAATGAGACCATCTCTCATCCACCATTAATGAGACCATCTCTCATCCACCATTAATGAGACCATCTTTCGTCCACCATTAATGAGACCATCTCTCATCCACCATTAATGAGACCATCTCTCGTCCACCATTAATGAGACCATCTCTTGTCCACCATTAATGAGACCATATCTCGTCTGAAGAAAATATAACTTTGTTTTAACTATAAATATTTTATTATAACTAAATTATAATGTCTACCGGTTTCCAAGCTAACCGCTTCTTTATCAAGACCAAACAATACTTTCATCAATTGATTCGGCAGTCACTTTGTGGTAAAATCTATCCATTTTTAATTCATGTTTTACTTTGTAAATACCACTATTTCTTAAAATCTACTGTGACACGTGTTTCGTTGCATTCTGCATCATACGTGTTTGAAAATGATGCGGAACGCATCAAAACATGTGTCACAGTAGATTTTAAGAAATAGTGGTATTTACTAAGTAAAACATTAATTAAAAATGGATACATTTTACCACAAAGTGACTGCCGAATCAATTAATGAAGGTATTAATTAGTGTACATAGTAAAGTGGCGTGTGCGTGTGTGCGTGTGCTCGCGCACGTGTGTTTGTGTGTGTGTGTGTGTGTGCGTGCGTGTGTGTTTGAGGGTGAGGGTACGAGTAAAAGGGTAAGGCTATGGTATAAAATGGAATATGAAGGAAGGAAAAGGAAAGGAGAGGAATTATGAGGAATTTGAGAGATGTACGTATAAATTAATGATTTTTCTCAATGGCAGGCATGTGCTCCCGCAAGGCAGGCGTCCGGCCGACCGACCACCCGGGCTTCTCGTACGCGACGCGCAAGCTCGGCCTGTGCGTGTTCGCGCGCCTCATCACCGCGCACCAGGTGACGCCGGCGCAGATGCGCGCCGTGCACGCGGCGCTGGCCGGGCCGGCGCGCGCGCTAGAGGCGTGCGAGGCGCGCCGCCGGCTGGGCGCCGCGCCCGGCCTGCTGGCGCGCGCCGCCGGCCTGCTCGGCAGCCCCAAGAGCATCATCACCGGCCTGGCCGGCTACGGCTACGCCGACGCCCGTCGCCGGAAGCTCAAGAAGGCCAACAACGGCTGCTCGTGAAACCCGCCAGACCAATTTATCCATGCTGAAACACGTGAATGCAATTTATTCGTTTTGAAACACGTGGATACAATTTATTCACTTTGAAACACGTGAATTCAATTTATTCATTTTGTAAATAAATTCATTAACGTGAATGCAATTTATGTATGTTGAAACCCGTGAATGCAATTTCTTTATTTTGAAACACGTGAATGCAACATTTTGTATTACTCATTTGTAAATTTTGATTGATATGCCAGGAAGAAGAGAAAATGGTGAAGTATTTTTTTTTTGGAACACGTAAAATCAAGTTTGTTTTAAAAAAAATATGTAATACCTGTTAATCATTCTTTGATTTACCAGGAAGTATAGAACAGTGAATCTCGTGAAAACAATTTATTTATCGTGAAACACGTGAATGCAATTTAGCTTTAAAAATACGCAGTCCCTGCTTATCATTTTTTGATATACCAGGTAGAAGAGGGTAGAGAAAATCGTGAAGGCAATTTATGTATTTTGAAACACGTGAATGCAATTTTTTGAAATATGTTATTCATTCTTTAATATACCAGGAAGAAGAGAATAGAGAAACCTGTGAATGCAATTTATTACTAATTGCTCAGTTTCTTCCCTGAAAATACTAAAATATTAAGTAAAAAGTGATTAATGAAACACGTGAATGCAACTTTACTCTTATTTTTTTCCGAAGAACTGCAATATTGGTTCGGATTTACCAGGAGATGACAGAGAAATATGTGAATGCAATATTTTTACCGTTTAAATCATGTTTTTTAATTTTTTTTTCTCACATACCTAATGATTGACGGAAATTTTATGAATTTCATCTATGAGGTCTTTTGGTCTATATATGTGAGATCGGGTTATTCCATTGATAACCTTATGTACTTTGTACATATTCTTTTTTTACCCTTTTTGCGGGATTTTTTCTAAGAGAATTATTTTTTTTTTATAATTTTAATTTTATTTTGCAATGATCTGATTTTAAATAAAATTTATTTATAGCAAAAAATACACATTGGATTCTGTATACATTTTTAAAAATGTATACCAGGGCCTGATGAGTGCAATAGAAAAATGTCCTCGATCGGTATTTTCCCAATATTTTTGATTATCCACACGGGTATGATTATCAACAGTCATACCCGTGTAAACATGGGTATGATTATTCGTAAGAGATTTGCGATACTCGGATGTAGCATTGTCCACATGTGTACGGTTATTCAGAAGTGATTTTAAATACTCTAAGGACTGTGATTGTCCACATGTCTATGATTATTCACATGGGTATGATTGTCCACATGACTATGATTATTCATATGAGTATGATTGTCCAAATGACTGATTCATATGGGTATGATTGTCCACATGACTATGATTATTCACATGGGTATTATTATCCACATGACTATGATTATTCACATGGGTATGATTGTCCGCATGACTATGATTATTCACATGGGTATGATTGTCCACATGACTATGATTATTCACATGGTTATGATTGTCCACATGACTATGATTATTCACATGGGTATTATTATCCACATTACTTATCATTATTCACATGGGTATGATTCTCCACATTACTTATCATTATTCACATGGGTATGATTCTCCACATGACTATCATTATTCACATGGGTATGATTGTCCACATGACTATGATCATTCACCCACGTGAATATTTATACCCATGTATGGTTATTCAGAAGAGATTACAAATATTCAGATTGTCCACATGACTATGATCATTCACATGGGTATGATTAATCAGCCACACCATTATGATTTTTGACACGATTATGACAACTTGTGGTAGTGTTATGACGAGTATGATTATTCGCATGGCTATGAACATCCACCCAGAAAAGTGTCTATTAGCTAATTTAAGTTCTATATTTTAAGAGAGCATGTTATATTTAGTTATATAGGTATTTTATTAGAATTTATTTTGTGATATTTAAAAGTCACATTTTTTCTTATGATAGAATTTTTAAGAATTTTCTTTTGTACATATATATTTTATTGAATATAAAATTTACTATCACTATCGAATACTCTTGGAATACTCATATATAAATCTTTTTATTTTTTATTTTATAAATATATATTTACAAACTATTATATAAACAATATTAAGTGAAGGATGGTATTCAGATCACAATGATTATTCTCATGGGTGTGATGTATCACAAGATTCTATATTTCCCGTTTACACGGGTATGATTATCCGCACGGGTATGATTATCAGCAAGTGAATGATTATTCATATAGGTATGATCATCAGCATGGGAATGATTATCCGCATGGGTACGATTATCCGCACGGGAATGATTACCTATATCGATATGATTATTCACATGGGTATGATTATCCGCATAGGAATGATTATCCACACCAGTATGATTATCCACCACGAGTATGATTATCCGCTTGGGAATGATTATCCACACCGGTATGATTATCTACACCAGTATAATTATCACACCAATATGATTATTCACACCAGTTTCATTATCCACACCAGTATGATTGTCCACACCAGAATGATAGTCCACACCGGTGTGATTATCTACCACTAGTATGATTATCCACACCAGTATGATTATCCACCACGAGTATGATTATCCACACCAGTATGATTATCCACCACGAGTATGATTGTCCACACTGGTATAATTATCCACCACGAGTATGATTATCCATACTGGTATGATTGTCCACGTGGGTATGATTATCCACATGGGTATGATTATCCACCACGAGTATGATTATCCACACTGGTATGATTATCCACATGGGTATGATTATCCACCACGAGTATGATTATCCACACCATTATGATTATCCACCGCGAGTATGATTATCCACATGGATATGAATAATCACATAACTGACAATTCTCACAAACATGAGTGTAATTATTCGGTGGATGAATACCACTTTTCAAGGAACGAAGAGAAAAACAATTATTGTTATAAAACAATTTTTAATTACAATTTGATATTTAATTTAATTATGCTTTAAGTTTTTATCTTTAAAAAAACATGTCCATACGTAGTATCTATAATCATACTATAGTTATATATTTATATATATATATATATATATATATATATATATATATATATATATATATATATTTATTAAAATAAATTCTAGTTTTAAAGAAACAGGTTTTTTTAAACCTTGTCAAATTCGCCTTATTATATTTTGACATAATTTTAAAATAGGGTAAAAATATATATTTTGCTGGAGTTAGCTTTTTTGAATATGCGGATTTTAAATTCGTTGAAAACAGCTCTTAAGTTTGAAATTTTAAAATCTTTACCCGCCTTTGGCACGCGGTCTGCGCCTGCTCGGATAATGTAGGCCGTGCTTCCGGCACGCAGTGTGTGCCAGCTTGAATATCTCCTAGCTTTGAAATTTCAATAAAATGTTGAATTTTATTACATGCATATTTTTATATCATTTTATCTGTAATAGGCAAAATCATGATTTTATTTAACCAGTTTTATTGACCGCAACGGCAGCGCCATCTGTTGAAAGTAACAGCAACACACGCGATTCTAAACGTTGCACATGGCGGACGGAGCGCTTCTTGATAGCTGCCGTCTCTTTCGTAGATTTTCATTGCTTCAGCCTCGCGGAATCGTACATGTTAGAAACGTGCGCTGTCTGATTTCTTTCTTTTCCATTTGACCAGACTGAGCCACCGCGACGCGCGGCCGGGTGCGTCTAGTGATAGATAAAAGATGCAGTAATTTTGTCAACTCAGTTGAGAATAATACTACCGAGTTTGGGTTGAGAGATTTGTTATTGAATTTTTTTAGTATATTTAGCGTAAGTATTAGAAATCCAATACGGATGAAAAATTCGACTCTTTTCATAGGTGCTTATAGAACTTACATATATCGAATAAAAAATGGCATATATATATATATATATATATATATATATATATATATATATATATATATATATATATATATATATGCATTCCAATTTTGCGGCGTATACTTTTAATTATTCAATATTTTTTTAAATTTTAAAGAATACTATTTACAATTTATACTTAATTTTGGTGACGGCTGTTTCGGCATGTGCCAATGGCGGCTTTTTGCCAAAGGCACACTAGAATTTTGAGTGCAATGGGATGCCGTCTCCATTGATTATATTAGATAATAACAAAATATATATATATATATATATATATATATATATATATATATATATATATATATATATATATATATATATATATATATATATCTATATATATCTATATATCATCTTTGGGACACAGTTTTAAGACATCTCGCTCGAAAATGTATAATTTTATGTTACTGTTATAGCAATTGAACAAATTAATATCTTATACACCAATTTAAAAAGATCTGTTAATTTTAAAAATATTTAATTATATGGTATTTTTTAGAAAGGTTTTGTCTGTGTTAATATGAGAAAGTGACCAACTAACAAAACATGGTGCATAGGGCACTGCGTCATATAAACGCAGTGTTATCTTGATGGTTTAGACATGAAGGATCGGTGATTAGCCCTCCGCTTCAGGTACCAGTCCAGGGTGATATTGAATAAATATGACAGTGAAAAAATCATTTATATTTATTTTACCCCCCTTGGGAATCGAACCCTAGACCTCCAGAACGGTAGCCGAGCGTGCTGACCATTACACTACGGAGGCGGACAGAAATGAAATCATAGTAACTTTAAACATAAAGAGTAAATCCACTCACGAGTAGGCATGGGCTATGAAAATTATAAAGTTGAAGCCTGAGTAGGGATATGATAAGCGGTGTTGCATAAGCCGTAGCTAGATTTCCGAGTCACTTGGACGTTAGGTAAAAAAATAAAATAAATAATGAAAGTGACCAACTAACAAAACGTAAAAAGTTCAGGAGGGCCATTTAAGTCACTTTTGCTTGGCATCAAAATTAACATCAATGCAGTTAGTCATTTTTACAATTCTTCGTCAACATACTATACTTCCAAGTTTAAAATCGCTTTGGGTATTTTTCAGGGCAGTATTAAGCTAGTAAGATATCAAATAGTCAATGATCACGTTTTTGGAAGAAATGCACTTGGTCACTTTCTCCTGTATGACTACGATATGTGTATATTTGTTTTTTTTTTCTGCATGGATATACGACTATTTACTTGGTAACATTCACACTGAGCTAACCACTAATAAGAAAGTTCCTCTTTCTCTGTTATAACGCCGAACGGCGCTTAGGGCACTAGGACAGATAATGCAGCGTTTGATTGTATGAAGGCAAGGTGATCAGCGTAGGATAATGTAAATTGTCTCTGAGCAGATTCATTCTTACACTGGTATGCAACCCCGAGCGCTATTTAGCCATTGTTGTCATTGTACTTACGCTGCTGATTCTCCTCCATTTCATAACCCGTGTGACAGTTTCTTCCTCGCATCGTCTGTATCCCGTCAAATATATTCCGCTCCTAGATGCGTTAGCAGTGTACTTAAGCGTGTACTAGTACGGGTATGCAACCTCAAGTGTCCTTGCAATGCTGCTGTTTTCCTTTTCCAGCCTATTATTCATCCTCCATTTCCTTTCCCGTGTAGGAGTTTTATCTTTGAGCCCCTTGACTTATCACATCAGATATATTCCTGTCTTAGATCTAAGGATCTAGAGCGCAGAGCTGATCCGCCTTGCCTTCATATTGATCATGATAAATGATCAATTCATCACCGCGTTGATGTCATGTCATGATTCATCACATTATTCGATACACCAAATTTGGTGCCCTATGCACCGCGAGGGGTTGAAGAAGAAGAAGAAAATTCCAGAGATATTTTCTTATTATTGGTGAGGCTGTAATTTGCACTAGACTTTTTAAATTCTTTGTAAATATGTGCATAGTTTAATGACGATAGATGTATTGTGCAGAATATATATTTCCATTACCGTAGTTCTAAGTAGCTAGGTTTACTAAAAAGTGCTTTGATCGCTCTCATTATACGGCTAGTGGATGTTCCTCTGTGTAACCTTGCCGGTGGTTTGTGTAACCGCGATGTGGGAAAAGAGTCACCTTGCCGGTGGTTCATGTAACCATGATGTGGGGAAAGAGTCACCTTGCTGGTGGTTCATGTAACCATGATGTGGGGAAAGAGTCACCTTGCCGATGGTTTAGTCACCTTTCTGGTTGTTTATGTAACCACCAAGTGGGAAAAGAGTCACCTTGCCGATGGTTTAGTTATCTTTTTGGTGGTTTATGTAACCGCGATGTTGGCAAATTACTCACCTTATGGGTGGATTAGGTAACAAAAAGAAAACAGTCACCTTACTAAATAGTGGTTTATGAAACCACGATGTGGGAAAAGAGTCACCTTGACGGTCGTTTATGTAACCGCAATATGGAAAAAGAATCACCATTCTGGGGGTTTATGTAACCACAATGTAGAATGAGTCACCTTGCTGGCGGTTTATGTAACCACAATGAGGGAAAAGAGTCACCTTGCCGATGGTTTAGTTATCTTTCTGGTGGTTAACGTAACTGCGATGTTTGAAAAGAGTCACCTTGCCTTTGGTATATGTAACCGCGATATGGGAAAAGAGTCACCTTACCGGTGGTTTATGTAACTGCGATGTGGGAAAAGAGTCACCTTGCCGGAGGCTTATGTAACCGCGATATGGGAAAAGAGTCACCTTGCCGGTGGTTTATGTAACCGCAATGTGGAAAAAGAGTCACCTTGCCGGTGGTTTATGTAACCGCGATGTGGGAAAAGAGTCACCTTGCCGGTGGTTTATGTAACCGCGATGTGGGAAAAGAGTCACCTTGCCGGAGGCTTATGTAACCGCGATATGGGAAAAGAGTCACCTTGCCGGTGGTTTATGTAACCGCGATGTGGGAAAAGAGTCACCTTGCCGGTGGTTTATGTAACCGCGATGTGGGAAAAGAGTCACCTTGCCGGTGGCTTATGTAACCGTGATGTGGAAAAAGAGACACCTTGCCGGTGGTTTATGTAACCGCGATGTGGGAATAGAGTCACCTTGCCGGTGGTTTATGTAACCGCGATGTGGGAAAAGAGTCACCTTGCCGGTGGTTTATGTAACCGCGATGTGGGAATAGAGTCACCTTGCCGGTGGTTTATGTAACCGCGATGTGGGAAAAGAGTCACCTTACCGGTGGTTTAGGTAACCGCGATGTGGGAAAAGAGTCACCGTGCTGGCACAAGGGAACATTCACGAGCAAATTAGTGTTTGTAATTCTCCTATGTTGTAACATTATATAAATATAAGAAAGATTGGAACCAAATTGTTAAGAGTTGTTAAAAAAAAGAGAATGAAAATGTTCAAAATCCTTTAGTTTTATACGAACAAATTGTTTTTTTCATTCTTTTTATTAATTAGTTCTAAAAATGTTGAAACAATGTACTCACAACTGTCCGGAATTAAGTTTGTAAACGTCTCTCCGTTAATTATATGTGTAGCGTGATATGATTGGATTAATATGTGATCTTTTTTTTTAAATTAGTTTTTGTTTAAAATCAAATAATACTCGTCTTTGTGGACTGCTGTACTAGCCGCAAAGCGGGTTTCTTACACTCACACATTGTTTCGATGTAAATATTTGGAGATTTTTTAAAGATTGCCTAGAAAAATGTGTCATTCTGTATATTAACGCATTGCTGTAAGGCAGTATTTTCATCAACCTATATAATGAAACCCTTATCCGCACCCCAATGGTGCATAGGGCACTGCGTCATATAAACGCAGTGTTATCTTGATCGTTTACACACGAAGGAAAGGTGATCAGCCCTCCGCTTCAGGTACCAGTCCAGGGTAATATTGAATAAATATGACAGTGAAAAAATCACTTATATTTATTTTACCCCTTTTGGGAATCGAACCCGGGACCTCCAGAACGGTGACCGAGCGTGCTGACCATTACACTACGGAGGCGGACAGATATCAACCTATATACTAATCACAAATAACCGCAAACCCAATACCCATCTGTACAAAATTTACTTCCATATGTCCACCTCCGTAGTGTAATGGTCAGCACTGTTCTGGAGGTCCCGGGTTCGATTCCCAGGAGGTGGGCCAAATAAATCTAAGTGAATAATTCCTCCATATTATTTCTTCAATATTACCCTGACCTGGTACCTGACGTGGAGGGCTGATCACCTTTCCTTCATGTGTTAACGATCATGATAGCACTGTATCAATATAATGCAGTGCCCTATGCACCTTTGAGAGCAAATAAGGGTTAGAAGAAGAAGAAGGAAGAAGAATATATATGTATTTATAATTAATTCCTAAATCATACATAATATATTACACATCTAGACTTATCAGCCCAGCTATCAAGCTCGTTGTGTCTATACATGCTCTGACCGATGAATGCCCAAAATGCGCCTGTAGCACCACAACTCAAATGCCTTCAACCTGCCTGCCTGATAGTCCCACCTATCCGATGAATTCAGTCACCCATTTATGATAATAAGACACAATTTTCTAGGCAATCTTGCGATTCTCTTTATTTTTTGTAGTAAAACGTTGATGGATATTGTCGGGAAGGTATACGCAATGAAAACGAGTGCTTATAATGACATTGGGGACTATTACTTCCATTGTTGTCCCCGTTCATAAAAGTATTAAATAAATAAATAAAAAAATACTATTATTTTGCTGTTTTATTATCTCTAAAATAAATAAATAAAAAAATACTATTATTTTGCTGTTTTATTATCTCAGTTTCTTACAGATATGTTTTTATTATTCTTTTTAAATTAAAATACATATTAACAACATTTTGAATGTGTCCAAATACTTGTTCACAAATCTGGATTATCTCCAATCATAGGAGTTATTTTTCATATTCTTATTTTGTTTTCAATAGATGTCTCTAGCGAAAATTCTAGTGATCCAAGTACAATGCTTCGAAATTGGATCATATACATATCGCTCACTCCTTTCAAGAACGTCATAAATCAAAAATCGTCAATTTTCAGTTGTACATGTTTTCGGAATGTTCTGAAAATGTACTATATCCCAGCAAAAGCGCCATATTTTTAGCTTAATATTTACCCGCTACAGGGCAGAAAGTGTTGTTTTTGCTTTTTGAAGAAAATGCATTGCTTAATTATTTTTTTAAATATACTAAATATTTTTCAAATGTAGAAAAAACATTCAGGTTTTACCTAAAAAGATCTGTTGCACGGTAAAAAGTTCAATAAGTGGCTTGATATTTATTTTTAATACATTGTTATATTTTTAAACTTTAAACACGATCTCCTGAAAAATCGAGTTTTTTGATTTTTGACATTGTTGAAAGGAGTGAGCTATACATAGGACTTCCAAGAATTTGAGTAATGTCAATAGTCAATCATGGGTAGAATTGGTGAATGTTACACGCGTCTAAAACAACCAATGACGGTCGTAAGCCCCGTAAAAATGCCCAGACTTCCATATCGTGGGTATACTGGCAAAAAACGTTAACTCTAAAATCCTTGTTGGAATAATCTCTGTTATTTAAAGCTTTTAGCCTGTATAAAATACCCGCTATTAAACTCAAAGTTGAATTTACTTGTAAAACCACATATATATGACATTTCAAACCACTTAGAGTATTTTGCCAGTTTATAGAATGTTGAAACCTTTATAATATGCATCATCATCATCATGGCGTATGGAATCGAAAGTAGAGCGGACACCGTTGCCACAAAAAACGCGCTTAGAGTGTCAGAAATAAAGACTAAGAAGCATATCAGGCAAGAGTAGGGATAGAGTAAGGAACACCAGGATAAGGGAAATATGTGAGATGGAAGATGTCGTTAGGTGGGGAAGGCAACGAAGGAGACAATGGTATGCGAGTGTGAGGAGAATCCACCATCCAGAATCCCCCACTTCGCACTGTACGGCCAACCCCATGGTAGACGACTCCCGGGCGACACCAAAGAGATGGGTCGATAGCTGGGAATCGACATCGCAGGAGGCTAATCCCTCAAGATGAAGAAGAAGAAGATCATCAAGTCAAAATTGCATATTTTCGAGTTAACGTTTTTCGCCAGTATACCCACGATATTCTTCCTCATCTATGTTGAGATGTCAAAAAGATTACTTCATATTAATGAAACTGCTAAAACTAAACGCTCCATTTGGCAGTAAATTTAAATGAGTGAAGGAATGCTTCATGCTGCTAGTCCATTTTGGTCCCAGTCAAACTCACCCAAGGTTTATTTTATTTTATTTGTTCCGGAATTTATTTATTTTATTTATTTTTTAAAACATATTACATACATAAGTCATATATATACATACATATAATATTCTCGATGAGTAATTTGTATTTCTCATTTTGGGACATGGGATTAAGGCTAACAAGACTGGAACACAAATAATAAAATTACAAAAAAGTTCTTTTTTAAATAACCAAAACTAATACTAATACATGGCAAAATATAAAACAATAAACAGGTATAATAAAGAGGCATGAGAAGCACATTTAAAAGAAATAAATGAGAAAAACATAAGGTAAGAAGCATATTTAAAATAAACAAATGAGAAAATTAAAATAACATAAGGTAAAAACAATATAAGAAAATATGACTAAACACTACACATATATATCTTTCCAAAAAGTATTTTATTGTACAGCTTTACATAAAAAAAATAGTTACATTTTCAAAAATAGTTACATTAATAATAATAAAGCCAATTAAACAATTCTACATTAATTTAAATTGAAACATTTTTATACTGCCATCTATTGACAAGGTGCTATAACACAATAAGTTTTTATTATGATAATTTGTTTTCAAAAATATTAATCCTACTTACATATAGATAGCGGTAGTATGGAGATTTCTTACAATATATAAATATATATATATATATATATATATATATATATATATATATATATATATATATATATATATATATATATATATATATATATATATATATAGTCCGCCTCCGTAGTGTAATGGTCAGCACGCTCGGCTACCGTTCTGGAGGTCCCGGGTTCGATTCCCAGGGGGGGTAAAATAAATATTAGTGATTTTATCACTGTAATATTTATTCAATATTACCCTGGACTGGTACATGAAGCGGAGGGCTGATCACCTTTCCTTCATGTGTAAACGATCAATATAACACTGCGTTTATATGACGCAGTGCCCTATGCACCATTGGGGTGCGGATAAGGGTTTGAATGAATTGTAATATGGAATGGCGTTGCACATGTAATACAATGCATTTGCCAATGTCAAGTTAATTGAATTCTTAATTATAAAATATGATAGACTAAAAATTATAAAGATAAACTATAATTTTATTCCATTTAATTTCAGAAAAACAACTAACAGTCTGTACATAATAAATACTAAGATAACTATTATTTTTTGCTCGACATAAATGACGAAAAATATGGAAGTCTGGGCATTTTTTCAACCGTCATTGGCTGGTTAAGTGATTACTTTACACACGTGTGACATTCACCAATTCTACCCACGATTGACAACCGCACTACTCAAATTCTTGGAAGTATATGATCTAATTTCGAAACATTGTACTTGAATCACTTGGAATTTCACTAATTCATCTATTGGTGAGATGAAGAAGCTTTTTATTGGGCAGAAACTCTTTTATTTGTATGTGAGGCCCGAATCCTGGATTATATTCACATACATATGTTTGTATACTAAGAAAACTATATGCGATAGAAATATGGTTTTAAAAATAACGTTTAAGGCCCAGTATTCGTTAAGTCGCAATTTAATCTTCTCTAAATTCAGGTAAAGAAAATAATAATTTTTCTTCTAAATAATTATATGGTTTTGAAAAGGAAAGAGTTATTTAAAGGTTAAGAGTTAAAAAAATATTATTTCCATTCATATTCTTGAAAAAATTTATAAATTCTTTAAAAAAATCGGGCGTGAAGAGACTTGTGACCTCTCCGATGGTCTCCGGTGGAAGAATGGAAATAATATTTCAGGCGTCTACTTACATGTACCTAATACTACAACTACCATCATGCCGTTTCTCCGCAGGGGTAGGCAGAGAGGATTGAACGCCACACACTTCTGTCCTGACACAAACTCCTCGCCTCCTTCACATCTATGCATCGATGTAGTCATATATACCCTCCGACTTTTGACACCACCAGCTTTTAGGTTCTGGTTGATCTGAACGTGCCAAGTCTTTTTCGGCTCTCTTCGTTCTTCTGTTCACATCTTCTTACATATAAATAACAGGTATTAACAAAGTCAATAAACAGCTAACTAGTACGGCTGTCCAAATTTAAAACACAGTAAGGGACATTTTTTGTAGTAGGTTTTTTTTGCATTTATGGACTAAGTAGACTCTACTTAGTCCAAAGGTATTTAGGTATTTCTCCATAACATATTTACGCATTCATTTAAAAATAATGTTAGTGGGAAAAGAAGCAGAGGAAGACCGAGAAAAACATGGCACGATCAGGTATGCCAAATACTTGAAAGTGGTCAGGTTAGGAGTCGTAACAATCGGCGGGTATGTATGAGGAGATGCATGAACGTGGAAGAGGCGAAGAATGTTTGCAAGGACAGAGTGGTGTGGCGCTCTATTCTCTCTTCCTACCCCTGCGGGGAAGCGGCGTGATGGTTAGTTAGTTAGTTTTAAAAAAAATAATATTAATAATAATCAGAATTAATCGGGTACATGGGAGGTATTTTGTGAATATCGGAAATAAATTTTTACAGCGCTGTTTATACAGCGCGTGCGCGGGAAGCGCGACACTATATTCGCATCTCACTCTTGCATACTTGCACTGTGCAAGCGTGAGGAGCTCAAAGCTCAATGTTCTCTGGCTAGCTAGCGAGCTAGCGGCAGCAGCTTTTGGGCTTCCGACAAGAGTGGACCTATGCTTGTTCCATGAGTGTTGCCAGATGTTTTTCTAATGTTTACAGCAAATAAATCTAAATTATTACGTGGTCGCGAAAATTTTTAGCACCGTTAGGGTTTGAGCACTACACGGATTTTTACCGTCTGGCACGTCTGGATGATTGGCTTGGATTGGCTTGTGCTTTTGTCCATCTTTCTTCGGATCGGAGCTCTTGATCGGTGCGTGAACACGTTGCGCGTAAATTCGAATACGATAAACTGTCGTACGATATTATTTTAAAAAAAAACCGGACTGCCGCGGCAAAGAAATTATTTATGAATAGATTAGAAATAATTTTGTCCGCCTTCGTAGTGTAATGGTCAGCACGCTCGGCTACCATTTTGGAGGTCCCGGGTTCGATTCCCAGGGAGGGTTAAATAAATAAATGTGATTTTTTCACTCTGATATTTATTCAATATTACCCTGGACTGGTACCTGAAGCCGAGGGCTGATCACCTTTCCTTCGTGTGTTAACGATCAACATAATACTGCGTTTATATACTGCAGTGCCCTATGCACCATTGGGGTGCGGATAAGAGGTTTGAAATAATGACATTACAAATAATTCAATCCAAGCCAATCATTTTACCGTCCGGCATGCTGAACTGTAAAATTCCATGTAGTAAGTACATAATCGCTCCAAGGGAAGGTTTCATCTCAGTTCTCACGTATATGTTGCACCAGACAATATTACTAAGATATCCGGACGTTGCAGCTGCTTTATTAGTTTGAAAAACTCTATTTCTCTAAAACAAATTGAGTATTTTTGCCTGTCATATTTCCGAGTATTCCTCGGGCCATGGGAGGATGATGTTGATAAAGACAGATAGTCCTTGTAGGCCGCGTAAAGTCATCTCGGCTGGTCCGTCTCGAATCGAAATTATCCCCGGACGGCCGCCATGTTGGATCTCGCCCCGAACCGTGAAAAAATAAAGCGTAACGGGAGAGAGAGGGACGCACTTATCTGGCCGGAGACGCGGCGGAGGGAGACGGAAGGCGTAGGCTCGCCGGCCATAGAAAAAACGATAATAATAGATTGTAATTTATATATTTTTTGTTGTTGCGTGTTCCAAAACGAACAAACGCGGGAAAGTAGGTACCGATAAATAACATGTAGTCCTTTAATGTATATGTTTTTTCTATGGCGGGTCTGTGATGTTTCCTAGAGTCATTATGAATTACTATGGGTATTACAGGTAGGTCGGGCTAGCTACCCACCAAATCGAGACGTGTTTCCTGTATCAAAACCGTTCAGATCATGATAATAATTTTGGATAATTTATATAGCTGTACATATCGCTCACTCCTTTCAAGAACGTCATAAATAAAAAAAACTTGATTTTTCAGGAGATCGTTTTCAAAGTTTTAAAATATAATACTATGTATTAAAAATAAATATCAAGCCACATTTTGAACTTTTTACTGTGCAACAGATCTTTTTAGGTAAAACCTGAACGTTTTTTCTCCATTTGAAAAATATTTAGCATATTTAAAAAAATAATTAAACAATACCTTTTCTTCAAAATGCAAAAACAACACTTTCTGCCCTTTAGGGGGTAAATACTAAGTTAAAAGTATGCCTTTTTTGCTGGGATATAGCACATTTTCTGGGCATTCCGAAAACATGCACAACTGAAAATTGACGATTTTTGATTTATGACGTTTTTGAAAGGAGTGAGCGATATGCTATGCTAATGTTTGCTTCATTGATGCGAACGTTGATCTTTATTTATTTATATATTTAAACTTCATGTACAGAAAATAAATAAGTACATTGGCGGGCTTATTGCTAAAAAGCAATATCTTCCAACCAACCAAAAACAGACTAGTGATATTGGTCAACACGTTTGATACCATATATAGCTGTTTGCAATCAGAGGGTAGATAGTACTAGAACATTAAAAAAATATAAATTACAAATTGATGATAATAAGGAAGGCAAAGGAAGAAGGGAGTTTAGGGAAGGAGGTAGAGGGAGGAGGTTTGATGGACAGTTAGGATTCTAATGATAGATAGTAATGTCTCAGACGTTTCTTAAAAGTTATTAGAGAAGGTGCATTTGTTTACGCGGAGAGGTAATTCATTCCATAGTCTGGCCGCTTGGACAGAGGAGGAATTGCTGAAGAATGATGTGTTATGGCGAGGAACGGAAAGTGTCCTTTCTAATAATATACTTATTTCCGGTATTTATTATCTTATTTTATATATTTGTTTGGGTTGACAACAGCAACATATGTAAAACAAAACAATTAAAAGATTTACATTAAACAAGCCAATTATAGCTAACCACAGAAACATAAAGATTAGTACAAAATATTATATTTAGTGTAGATCATGATAGAACACGTATTTATGAGAGAAAATGTGCATGCGTAACTAACTAACCATCACGCCGCTTCCCCGCAGGGGTATGTAGAGAGAATAGAACGCCACACCACTCTGTCTTTGCAAACATTCTTCGCCTATTTCACGTTCATGCATCTCCTCATACATACCCGCCGATTGTTTCGACCCCTCACCTGACCGCTTTAAAGTATTTGGCATAGATACTTGATCGTCTCAAGTTTTTCCCGATCTTCCTCTGCTCCTTTTTTTAAAATTACATTCGCCTCATTTACCGTTCTTTCCTCACCCATTCGTTCCACATGTCCAAACCCTATCAACACACCATTCTTAATTTTATCGATAATGTTTGTCTCAGCTTTGCATTCCTTCCTTATTTCACTATTCGAACATCTATCATACATTGTTTTGTCGCACATTATTCTGAGAGATCGCATTTCGACTGTATTCAGTCTACTTTCATCCTTCTTTCGCCAACACCATGTTTCGCTTCCATACATTGCGTAAAGTTTGTAAAAGGGTGTGCGTGTGATGTTGATTCTAGTAGAGACTTGCATACAATGCAGAGAAGCATAGTTGTTAAAGATCCTGAGATTCCTGTACATGAAGTTAAAATAATAATAAATAAAAACCCTTATCAGCACCAAATAGTGCATAGGGCACTGCTTCATATAAACGCAGTGTTATCTTGATCGTATACACATGATTTTTGTCCGCCTCCGTAGTGTAATGGTCAGCACGCTCGGCTACCGTTCTGGAGGTCCCGGGTTCGATTCCCAAGGGGGGTAAAATAAATATTAGTGATTTTTTCACTGTCATATTTATTCAATATTACCCTGGACTGGTACCTGAAGCGGAGGGCTGATCCTTCATGTGTAAACGATCAAGATAACACTGCGTTTATATGACGCAGTGCCCTATGCACCATTGGGGTGCGGATAAGGATTTTATTATTTATTATTATTATTATACACATGAAGGAAAGGTGATCAGCCCTCCGCTTCAGGTACCAGTCCAGGGTAATATTAAATAAATATTACAGTGTAAAAATCACTTATAATTTATTTTACCCCCCCCCCCTGGGAATCGAACCCAGGACCTCCAGAACGGTAGCCGAGCGTGCTGACCATTACACTACGGAGGCGGACATAATAAAATAAGCTATCCGGACTCTAGATCTGACAGGGGTAAGGAAACGCAAGTCCGCTGAGCCGCCATCAAACTTCAAATTTCAAACGCGCTCATTTTGTTTTCTTTATTTTCCTCTTCTTCCTCTTCTCGGGCGATATAATGGCTTCTCTTATTATGTCGTTAGTGCCCGGGCGGGCGTGTTCGTATACATTTATTCCGAAACTCATAATTATGGAATTACTCGTGAAAAAATACAAGACCGGTTCTATAGGCCGAGCGGCCTGCGCGGGAATAATTGAGTAATATTATCGGGACTGTAAAAACGTTTCGGGCATAAAAAACTAACCGGTTTTCCAAATTTTAATTAAAATATACAAGAAAACTTATCAATTTAGAGATAATGTGTATATTCAAATGTATTTTTACACACACACACACACACACACATATATATATATATATATATATATATATATATATATATATATATATATATATATATATATATATATATATATATATATATATATATATATATATATATATATATACTAACTAACTAACTAACTAACCATCACGCCGCTTCCCCGCAGGGGTAGGCAGAGAGAATCGAACGCCACACCACTCTGTCTTTGCAAACATTCTTTGCCTATTCCACATTCATACATCTCCTCATACATACCCGACGATTATTACGACTCCTGACCCGGCCGCTTTCAAGTATTTGACATACCTGATTGTGCCAAGAATATATATATATATATATATATATATATATATATATATATATATATATATATATATATATATATATATATATATATATATATATATATATATATATATATATATATGTAATTGGTAATATGGTAATATGGTTATAATAACATGGTAATATTCTTCTTTGTAAATTAGTGGGTGTATAATAATAAAATAAATAATGTGTTGCTTTGTAATTAAAGTAACGACAATAAAAGTTTATTCTTAATTCATCTTTTATAAATTACATATAATTTGGCTGTTCAACAAAACACAATATTTTTCTATCCATCTGATTCTCTTGTTTTTCCCAGTGCGACGCATGGCGACATCTGGTGGTAGATTTGCGCGATCTGCTTTACCGACTGTCACAATATTGAGTGTCGGTACTATATGTAGGTACTTAATAAAATCTATAGGTAGGTATTTTATTACATTTTATGACTACTAGGTACTACTGCCATCAAGCCGTTTCCCCGCAGAGGTAGGCAGAAAGGATGGAACGTCATACTCTTCTGTCCTGACATACACTCCTCGCCTCCTTCACATCCATACATCTAGTCATACATGCCTTAGTGTCGGTACCAGCACACCGTTGTGAACCGCTAGTTTGGCTTTCATGGACATTTTTTTTATTTGCAATCACTCTGTTCAAAGCGCCATTTATTCTAATCCCTGCATTCACTGTTCTCTCAATATCTTTATCCACTTTTCCATCCATTGTGAACATGCTTCCTTGTGTGTGTATCGTGACCATCACACCGCTTCCCCGCAGGGGTGGGCAAAGACAATAGAACGCCACACCACTCTGTCTTTGCAAACATTCTTCGCCTCTTCCACGTTCATGCATCTGCTCATACATACCCGCCGATTGTTTCGACTCCTAACCTGACCGCTCTCAAGTATTTGGCATCCCTGATCATGCCAAGTTTTTCTCGGTCTTCCTCTGCTCCTTTTTCCAATTACATTCGCCTCATAAATTTGTTTTACCATTCTATCCTCACTCATTCGTTCTACATGTCCTAACCAACATGCTTCCAGGTATAAAAATTATTGCACCTATATATATATATATATATATATATATATATATATATATATATATATATATATATATATATATATATATATATATATATATACGTAATAAAACGTTTCGTAAATGGAGAACCGTCAGTGATAATGATAAATAAATATCGAAGTAATAATTATTACGAGAATGAATAATTATTTCATTAAAAGCATTCATTATTTTCTCTCTCGTAACGGTTCAAATCGTGAACGCCTTCAAAATCATTCCCAAATAATCGTACCTACATATGTATGTATGCTGAGCCCACATATACAAAACCGGATCAGACGCACGATTTTAAGAGTCCAGTCGTCATAAATCTAGTCCGTCTCCGTAGTGTAGCGGTCAGCGCATCTGGCTACCGTGCTTTGAGGACCCGGGTTCGATTCCCAGGGGGGCCAACAAAAATATACGTGGTTTTCACTTTCATACTTTTATAATATCACCCTGGACGGTTACCGGGCTGATCGCATTGCCTTCGTGCAATTAACGATCAAGATAACACCATTGGGGTGCATAGGGCACTTGTATAATACCAGTTTTTGAGTTTATTCATGTATTATTTTTTGACATCTCATCAAAGATGAAGAAGAATATGAAAGTACCTATATATCGCTCACTCCTTTCAACAACGTCATATATAAAAAAACTTGAATTTTCAGGATCGTTTTTAAAGTTTAAAAATTTAATAAAATATGTTAAAAATAAATATCAAGCCACTTATTGAACATTTTACTGTGCAGCAGATCTTTTTAGGTAAAACCTGAAGGTTTTTTCTGCATTTGAAAAATATTAAGTTTATTTAAAAACAATAATTAAACAATACCTTTTCTTTAAAATGTAAAAATAACACTTTCTGTCCTGTAGCGGGTAAATATTAAGTTAAAAATATGACGCATTTGCTGGGATATAGTACATTTTCTGGGCATTCCGAAAATTGAACAAATGACAATTGACGATTTTTGATATATGACGTTGTTGAAAAGAGTGAGCGTCATAATAATATGGAATTGGCTGGGTAAGTGATCACTTTACACACGTGTAACATACACCAACCCTACCCATGATTGACAAACTACTAAAACTTTTAGAACTTCTTTTATATGTTATCTGGGTTGACAAGAAAATTTACTTGCAACATCGATAATATATTAATAAAGTCGCCATTAAGGTATATGTCATAGAATAAAACAGTACAATATCAGAAACGTCATTGAGTTTCAACGATTTCAAATGGAAATAATAAAAAAGCTGTTATTAGGTAGGTACTAGGTACCTACCTCTCGCCGCGGGGATTTGGGATGTTTATCTACATACAGACATCTCCCATCTACGTTACTCCGTTGTCTATGGACGACCCGGCGTCGACCAATCGCTGTGGGCGTACTCAAAAAAAGAATCGAGAATTAGAAACGCATACAAAAAATGGGATATGTTTTATATTCCTAGCCGGCAGATGATTACTTGAGGGGTGTTCGAACAGATATCATATTAATAGATTTATATTATCCACTGACACTTCGTGATGGAATTGCATTTTTAATTTATTATTAGATTAAAACCAATATTTTTAGCTTTTCCACTTTTTTATTTGACCAGCGACCGGGTTTCGTCGTTACCGACATCATCAGACATCATCCAGTCTGATGATGTCGGTAACGACGAAACCCGGTCGCTGGTCAAATAAAAAAGTGGAAAAGCTAAAAATATTGGTTTTAATCTAATAATAAATTAGATATCATATTGTTTATACTAAAAAATATATATATATATATATATATATATATATATATATATATATATATATATATATATATATATATATATATATATATATATATATATATATATATATATATATATATATATATATATATATATATATATATATATATATATATATATAGAAGTCGTACAGATATAGTCGTACTTGAAAGCGGTCAAGTTAGGAGTCGAAACAATCGGAGGGAATGTATGAGGAGATGCATGAACGTGGAAGAGGCGAAGAATATTTGCAAAGACAGAGTGGTGTGGAATCATGGTTAGTTAGTTAGTTAGTTTAGTCATACAGGAGAAAGTGACCAAGTAACAACACGTAAAATGTTCATGAGGACCATTTAAGTCACTTTTGCTTGGCAACAAAATAAACATCAATGCAGTTAGTCATTTTTTACAAGTTTACACCTAGTCATTTGGCAAACGCCTCTGACATCACTAAAAATTTAACCTGACAAGGTTTCTCCCTCGGGCCGTTCATCTTTATTCATCTCAGTGTTCCTGAAAAGCTAGCTCCGCAGGAATACCGCATCCGATGTACGATTGTTTTCTCTACATTTCATCATACTTATTCTCAATTTACCTTTACCCATGTTGTGTATTTTTCGGTTAAAATTCATTATATTTTTCCGTTTTTTTTCTCCATAGTTGTCAATATATTATACTTACAAGTTTAAAATCCTTTGGAATTTTTTTCAGGGCAATATTAAGCTAGTAAGATGTCAAATAGTCAATGATCATGTTTTTGTAAAAAATGCACTTGGTCACTTTCTCCTGCATGACTACGATATGTGCGGCAAAAAGTTGTATGATTGATGTTCTAATGGTGATATAAGGAAAGCATGCAAGGCTACGATAAGCATTATCGATAAAATTTAGGAAGGTGTGTTTTGATGGTTTGGGCATGTGAATCGAATGGGTGAAGAGGTGAATGTGGTTGGTAATAGAAGCAGAGGATGACCGAGAAAAACTTGGCATGGTATTTCAAAAACTTCGGAGTCAGGTCTGGAGTCGGAATAAGCATTTTCGAGATAAGCGTTATCCATCAAACTGAGGAAGGTGTGTTGAGGAGGCTGTGGATAAGACAGATTGGTGTGGCGTTCTATTCTCTCTTCTTACCCCTGTGGGAATGCGGCGAGATGTATATATATATATATATATATATATATATATATATATATATATATATATATATATATATATATATAATTATTATATGAATTATTTGAAGGTCCCTTATGACTAGATAATGGATCACAGACCAGTAGAGAGTAGGGACTACATAGTTTAGGTACTGTCCGGCTGCGGTAGGGGGCGCACGGGGGGCGGGAGGTAGAATTGGTTTGTTACCTAACCACGCCCATTGACAGCCCTCGTCATACCATCAATCAGTTACCCGCAGTGGACTTCTGTTACTCACGAAACTATGCAGAACCCCAGAGTCCAATATATATGTGTTCCTGTGCCTTATACCTATTGTAGAAACAGAATTATAATCATTTAAAGTCCTCCAATTTCACTCTAAAATAGGGACCTTTTTCTACCGTTAATACTACAATACAGTGAATACGCGCGGAGCAGGTTACTCGTGAAACTATGCAATAAATTAGAGTACAATATTATCTGTGTTCCTATGTCTTATAACTATTGTAGAAACAGAATTATAATCATTTAAAGTCCTCCAATTTCACTCTAAAATAGGGACCTTTTTCTAACGTTAAATACTACAATACAGTGAATACGCGCGGAGCAGGTTACTCGTGAAACTATGCAATAAATTAGAGTACAATATTATCTGTGTTCCTATGTCTTATAACTATTGTAGAAACAGAATTTTAATCATTTAAAGTCCTCCAATTTCACTCTAAAATAGGGACCTTTTTCTAACGTTAAATACTACAATACAGTGAATACGCGCGGAGCAGGTTACTCGTGAAGCTATGCAATAAATTAGAGTACAATATTATCTGTGTTCCTATGTCTTATAACTATTGTAGAAACAGAATTATAATCATTTAAAGTCCTCCAATTTCACTCTTTACTACAGTAGAAATTCTGCCATAATTTTGGTAAAAAACATTTATTTCCTCAAGTCTACTGGGATTAGTTTTAATAAGCAGATGGTCCGGAAAAAAATTCTTATTCAAACCTAAATTATGTAATAAGTGTCTTATATCCTGGATCTAGGTACCTGCATGGGTAGGCAGAGGTCGCTTAGGTAATATTATTGTTACATATGAAGGTTTGTTACTGTACCCACCTTGGATAATGAAGAAATGCTTCATGTTTCAATATAAAAAAATGAAAGAAACTAATCAATATTTCCAATGTACGAAATGACGCTCATCGTGCAGCAATATCTAAAAAAATACTTATCTCAACATAGATGAAGAAGAAAATGGAAGTCTGTTAATAAATTATCTGGTCAAATATAAGCTAAAATAATAAGATGAAAATGATATTTTCTTGCGTTTCTCATGTAGGTACTTAGGTGATTATAATCCAGGATTCGGACCTCACATACAAATAAAAGAGTTTCTGCTCAACAAAAAAGCTTCTTCGTCTCACTAATAGATGTCACTAGTGAAAAATTCTAGTAATTCTTGTACAATATTTCAAAATTGGTTAGTATATATAGAATTTCAAAGAATTTGAGTAGTGTGGGTGTCAATCGTGGGTAGAATTGGCGAATGTTACACGTGTGTAAAGTGATCACTTAAAACAGTATATGACGGTCGTAAGCCCCGTAAATGCCAAGACTTCCATATTCTTCACATTTGTTGAGATATCAAAAAGATAATATGATAAATAACTCCTATTATTTGAGATAATCCAGATTTGTGAACAAGTATTTGGACACACGCAAAATGTTATCAGTATTATCTACAAATAACTAATTTTTTCGTGGTTTTCAGAGATACGACATTATTCGTAGGGCGTGTCTTTACAATACAATATGGGATATTCATGGTTTCCCGTGTAACCTCCATTAAAAGAAGGATGTTGAAATGACATCTCCAATCATTTATACACCATTGTGTATGGGGCTGGATGTACGAAAAAATCAAATTAGGGGCTCAGACCGTCGACCAAACCCAATTATACCCTGAATTTAAAATTTTAATTATACACATATATATATATATATATATATATATATATATATATATATATATATATATATATATATATATATATATATATATATATATATATATATATATATATATATATATATATATATATATGTATATTCCGCTACCGTGTTGGAGGTCCCGGGTTCGATTCCCAGGGGGGAAATAAGTACGATAGCGATTTTACATTCTAATATTTATTAAATATAACCGTGGATTAGTCCCTGACATCTCAACAAAGATGAAGAAGAATATGGAAGTATGGGCATTTAGAGGGCTAACGACCGTCATAGGTTATTTTAAGATCACTCTACAGACGTGTAACATTCACCAATTCTACCCATGATCGACCATCTACGAAATTCTTCTATATATAGAAGTTCTACATATATACGATCCAATTTCGAAACAGTGTGCTTGAATCACTAGAATTTCACTAGAGACATCTGTTGGCGAGATGAAAGAAGCTTTTTACTGAGCAGAAACTCTTTCATCTGTAGGTACGTGAGGTCCGAATCCTGGATTATAATCACATACATGAGAAACGCCACAAAATATCCTTTTCTTTTTTTTTACAAAGAAAAATATTTGTGTTTTTATTATTTACACAAATATTTCAATTTCATACTATTTCTGTGAACCTAAGCGGCTCGTTATTAGAAATAGGTATCAAATTGTGGTAGAGTGGTAGAGTGGGTTAGAAACGAGAAACTCTGACTCAAGAGTCCGCAACACTAACCACGGGACCACAACCCGACACTCATACTTGCCCAGACTTCCATATTTTTATTTATCTATGTTGAGATGGCAAAAAAATAATATGAATAATAACTCCTAAAATTGGAGATAATCCAGATTTGTGAACAAGTATTTGGACACACTCAAAATGTTGTAAATTATGTAGTCTACTGTGGCTGGCTGGCTTCAAATTTCGATATTACTGTCAAAATATTCTAGGAATTCTATTATCACGTGTAAGGGGGATTATGTGTGTGTCCGCTCGAGGGGAGATTATGTAAATAAGTATTAGTAATATATACAAAATAGTATCGTCAAAACATTCATCCCCCTAGAGTGCGTTAGGGGTGTGGTTTTTTTAATTCACTTCGTTCATTTTCTACCCTCTTTATTGAAGGGTGTAACAGAAAAGGAATTCAGTCTCTATTATTATATATCTAATATGTTTCTTTACTCCACTGCTCCGGGAGTCTCCTCTACCCATCCGGACGTCCTCATACTCGTATTGTATCTCAGCCGACAGTATTATCTATCCACTATGGGCCTCCCTGGCAAGTGCTGCCACTCTCTCCAGTCCGCGACCTTCCTACTGCTCCGGGAGTCTCCTCTACCCATCCGGACGTCCTCATACTCGTATTGTATCTCAGCCGACAGTATTATCTATCCACTATGGGCCTCCCTGGCAAGTGCTGCCACTCTCTCCAGTCCGCGACCTTCCTACTGCTCCGGGAGTCTCCTCTACCCATCCGGACGTCCTCATACTCGTATTGTATCTCAGCCGACAGTATTATCTATCCACTATGGGCCTCCCTGGCAAGTGCTGCCACTCTCTCCAGTCCGCGACCTTCCTACTGCTCCGGGAGTCTCCTCTACCCATCCGGACGTCCTCATACTCGTATTGTATCTCAGCCGACAGTATTATCTATCCACTATGGGCCTCCCTGGCAAGTGCTGCCACTCTCTCCAGTCCGCGACCTTCCTACTGCTCCGGGAGTCTCCTCTACCCATCCGGACGTCCTCATACTCGTATTGTATCTCAGCCGACAGTATTATCTATCCACTATGGGCGTCCCTGGCAAGTGCTGCCACTCTCTCCAGTCCGCGACCTTCCTACTGCTCCGGGAGTCTCCTCTACCCATCCGGACGTCCTCATACTCGTATTGTATCTCAGCCGACAGTATTATCTATCCACTATGGGCCTCCCTGGCAAGTGCTGCCACTCTCTCCAGTCCGCGACCTTCCTACTGCTCCGGGAGTCTCCTCTACCCATCCGGACGTCCTCATACTCGTATTGTATCTCAGCCGACAGTATTATCTATCCACTATGGGCCTCCCTGGCAAGTGCTGCCACTCTCTCCAGTCCGCGACCTTCCTACTGCTCCGGGAGTCTCCTCTACCCATCCGGACGTCCTCATACTCGTATTGTATCTCAGCCGACAGTATTATCTATCCACTATGGGCGTCCCTGGCAAGTGCTGCCACTCTCTCCAGTCCGCGACCTTCCTACTGCTCCGGGAGTCTCCTCTACCCATCCGGACGTCCTCATACTCGTATTGTATCTCAGCCGACAGTATTATCTATCCACTATGGGCCTCCCTGGCAAGTGCTGCCACTCTCTCCAGTCCGCGACCTTCCTACTGCTCCTGGGTGTCCCCTGGGAGAGTCCCCCACCCCTACTGCAGTACTCGGCGACACATCTGGCGTAAGTAATAATTTGTGAAATGACAAACCCCTAGAATGTTTATTACCCACTATAAGGGTTCAGCTAATATGATAATCCATGAATACCGACATAATTACAAGTATATAAAATGTATTTAATTCAATTCGAGGGGAGACAATACCAGCGGTACTCAAACGTTGCGACTTTTCAATAGCGTAAACATTTTTATTATAAATATTTGTTATAGTGTTAAGTACAGGTTTTACAAAAAAAATAAAAAAAAGAACTTTAAATATTAATTTATATTATATAGTGAAACTTCTAGTGATTCAAGTACAATGTTTCGAATTGGATCATATATCGCTCACTTCTTTTTCAGGAACGTCATAAATCGAATAACATGATTTTTCAGGAGGACTTTTTTAATGTTTAAAAATACAACACAATGTTTTAAAAATAAATATCAAGCCACTTATTGAACTTTTTACTGTGTAACAGATCTTTTTAGGTAAAACCTGAAGGTTTTTTCTCCATTTGAAAAATATTTAATATATTTAAAATAAATAATTAAACAATACATTTTCTTCAAAATGCAAAAACAACACTTTCTGCCCTGTAGCGGGTAAATATTAAGTTAAAAATATGCCGCTTTTGCTGGGATATAGTACATTTTCTGGCCATTCCGAAAACATGCACAACTGAAAATTGTCGGTTTTTGATATATGACGTTCTTGAAAGGAGTGAGCGATATATAGAAGTTCCAAGAATTTGAGTAGTGTAGTATCACGGGTAGAATTGGTGAATATTAAACGTGTGTAAAGTGATCAATTACACCAGCCTATGACGGTCGTAAGCCCCGTAAATACCCAGACTTCCATATTCTTCTTCATCCATGTTGAGATGTCAAAAAACTAATATGGGAAACTTTGGTTGTCACCGTTTGGGAAGCTCTGGAACACGCGTAATAAGCTCGACGGTGAATGTGGGATGTACAATTTGATACAATTATGTGTCATAATTACACACTGCCCCCTCCCCGCCCCTCCCGGCCACTGGGCGCACATCACTCTGCCTTGCAGTTAGCTGCAATTGAACCGGGAGCGAGGCGATAGGGGTTGTGGTCGTATCAATCATGTCACACTTTAAAGTGCGAGGATTTTAATGACACCAAAGAGTGTGTCCAAATACTTGTTCACAAATCTGGATTATCTCCAATTACATGAGTATTTTTTTCATATCACTTTTTGACATCTCATCAAAGATGAAGAAGAATATGGAAGTCTGAGCAAATGCTCAGCCGTCAGCCCCGTAAATTCCCAGATTTCCATATTCTTCTTCATCTTTCATGAGATGTCAAAAAATAATGTTCCAAAGACATGACAAAAAACATGACGACGATATGACGAAAAGATTTTTTTAAATAGGTATTTGTGTATTTTATTATTTGCAAAAAAAAATAATTTCTTTGAGCCTAAGCGGCTCATTATTAGAAATGGGTATCAAATTGTGGTAGAGTAGGAAACTCTAACACAACCCGACACATGACGAAAAACTGGTGACAAGATAACGACAACACATGACGATAAAATGAGATGACGATATGACGAGATGATGATATGGTGAGATGATGACTAGGTGATGGCAAAATGAAGGCAAAATGTTGACAAAATATCGACAAGATGACTACAAGATGACGACTAGATGATTACAAGGTGATGACACTATGACGACAAAATTTCGACAAGATGACGACTAGATGATGATAAGATGAAACCAAAATGTCAACAAGATGATGACAAGGTGATGACAATATGAGGACAAAATGTCGACAAGATGACGACTAATTATGACAAGATGAAGACAAAATGTCGACAAGATGACGACTAGATGATTACAAGGTGATGACACTATGACGACAAAATTTCGACAAGATGACGACTAGATGATGATAAGATGAAGACAAAATGTCGACAAGATGACGACTAGGTGATGATGACAAGATGAAGCCAAAATGTCGACAAGATGACGACTAATTACGACAAGATGAAGACAAAATGTCGACAAGATGACGACTAGGTGATGATGACAAGATGAAGCCAAAATGTCGACAAGATGACGACTAATTACGACAAGATGAAGACAAAATGTTGACAAGATGACGACTAGGTGATGATGACAAGATGAAGCCAAAATGTCGACAAGATGACGACTAGGTGATGATGACAAGATGAAGCCAAAATGTCGACAAGATGACGACTAGACGATAACAAGGTGATGACACTATGACGACAAAATTTCGACAAGATGACGACTAGATGATGATAAGATAAAGCCAAAATGTCAACAAGATGATGACAAGGTGATGACAATATGAGGACAAAATGTCGACAAGATGACGACTAATTATGACAAGATGAAGACAAAATGACGACAAGATGACAAGATGATGACAAAACGACGACAAGGTGATAACAAGTTGAAGATAATATGAAGACAAAATGACGATATGTTGATGACAAAATTATGACAGAATGTCGACAAGATGACGACATTCTGTCAAAATATATGCTTCATATCAAGTCGAGACACCTACAATATAGATATATCATCGTAGGGTCAATGATCCATTGTCTGATAGTAGAAATAATAACAAATGTTTCATTTTAAGTTAATTTAAGACCTCAGAGCTTCAGTAATGTGTAAAGGCAACAAGCCGTAACTCAAGTTGCGGCTGTTTGGCGTAACACGGCTCAAAGCATTCTTATAACTGGCGTCTATCATATGCAATCACAGATTTCGCTCCATCTCTTTCCTTTACCGAGATATTCATTATCCAAATAGCCGCAAAATTGTATTAATTTGATACATCGCTCACTCCTTTCAACAACGTCATATATCAAAAATCGTCAAATTTCAGTTGTGCATGTTTCGGAATGCCCAGAAAATGTACTATATTCCAGCAAAAGCGGCATATTTTAAACTTAATATTTACCCGCTACAGGGCAGAAAGTGTTGTTTTTACATTTTAAAGGAAAGGTATTGTATAATTATTTTTTTAAAAATAAACTATATATTTTTCCAATGGAGAAAAAACATTCAGGTTTTACCTAAAAAGATCTGTTGCACAGTAAAAAGTTCAATAAGTGGCTTGATATTTATTTTTAATACATTTTATTATATTTTCAAACTTTAAACGATCTCCTGAAAAATCAAGTTTTTTTTATATACGACTTTGTTGAAAGGAGTGAGCGACATGTGTTGGCAAAAAGCATCATTTTAAGTTGACTATAAACTAGTTTATCTCAAAACTACTGTTTTTAACTTGCGGCTATTTATTTACCTTTGCACATGAATTCAGTAACGAAGTATTTCTTTGTATAATCTCCTAATTGGCGGTAAATTGCGTCATTCTTTCAAAAAAGGCGGCAAAGAATCCAAGATGGCGGCGGGCGGAAGGCGCCATGTTGGATCGCGGCCCGCAGACGTACAGCGACGGGAAGCGGAAACGCGGAATTATCGAGGCACTAAATTAACCAAAGAAAAAGTGAAACGGAAGACGAATTTCATTATCTTTTGAAAAAAAACCTAATTTATTATTGAGGAGTGTGAATCGTCAGGTTTAAAGCTATATTTTTTTAAAGTAATTATTTTAATGCACGAATTCTCAAAATGTACCGAAAATTTGATGTATAAAATTTTATTTATTTTTTGACATCTCATCAAAGATGAAGAAGAATATAGAAGTCTGGGCATTTACGGGGTTGACGACCGTCATAGGCTGGTTTAATTAATCACTTTACACACGTGTAACATTCACCAATTCTAACCATTGTTGACAACCACACTACTCAAATTCTTGGTAGTTCTATATATATATGAACCAATTTTGAAACATTATTCTTAATTGTACGTAATATTCACCATTCTACCCATGATTGACAACCACACTACTCTAATTTTAGCCTTGCGTAGTTGAAAATTTCGTGATTTTTGTTGAAGCAAACACAACTCCTCCGCAGGGGTAGGCAGAGAGAATAGAACGCCACAAAAAACTGTATTTACAAACAATTTTGGCGTCTTCCACATTCATGTATCTCTTCATTCATACCCGCCGATTATTTCAACTCCTTACCTACCTTTGAAGTATTTGAAGTATTTGAACATGCTAAATTTTTCACGTTTTCTTCTGCTTCTATTTCCAATTACGTTCGCCTCCGTAAAATTTTTTAACTATCCCAACACACCTTCCTTAATTTGCTGGATAATGCTCATCTTACCCTTGCACCCTGTGTTTTTAGAAAACCCGGAAGTCAAGATGTCCTTACATCCATTAAAAGTCACTGTTTGGTGTGCTTTATGGGCAGGTGGAATCATTGGCCCATATTTTTTAAATACATACCGGCCAGAATGTTACGGTCAATTTAGAGCGCTACAGAACCATGATTACTGACTTATCCGTTCCTCAGTTGAATGGTCATCGATGTGACAGAGCTGTGGTGTCAACGAGATGGCCCAACATGACACACGGCGGGTGCCACCATCAATTTGAATTTGGATACCTCAAAAAAAGCCCCATATTTGCCCTTTCTCTTCTAGTGTGTTGCACCCACCACACGACAAATACACCTCCGAACCTTCCCTTCGAGAATAGCACCATAAACAACGACATTGTACGCGGGGAATTCATTTGCTAATAATAAGGCAGCGCCGCGGAATTACTGGCAAGTCGAGGCAACGCGTAGTTAAGTACTTAAAGCTAAATATAAAATAATACGCAGAAGAAGTAATCCCGGCCTAATAAATCCGCGGGAACACGAATCTCGTGCCAGCTCGCAATAACGGCGGGAAATGTGACAGCCGATCCAACATGGCGGCCGCGGCGCGCGCAGCCCAGTGGACTTGTGCGACTTAACACAAAAGTTTGTAATCTTTACAAAATAATCAATAAATATATAATTAACCGTATATACTAATGTCCAAAGCCAAATAGCCGAATGTTAAAAATAGTAGTTATGAGATAAACGGGTGTATAGCTACCTTAAAATGATGCTTTTTGCCAACACATGAATCAAATTAATAAAATTTTGCGGCTATTTGGATAATGAATATCTCGGTAAAGGAAATAGACAGAGAAAAATCTCCGATTGTATATGATAGAGGTCAGTTGTAAGAATGCTTTGAGCCATGTTACGCCAAACAGCTGCAACTTGAGTTACGGCTAGTTGCCTTTATACATTACGGAACGGATACTTACTCAAGGACGCTTCACTGTGATTGAATAAGGGAGAAAGAGAAAGTGGAAATGATTCAGAGAACAAATGGGTTTTTGTATTCTCAAAAATATTAATATTGGCCTCTCCTTGTAAAAAATGCACCTTCTCTAATAACAAGAAACGTCTGAGACAATACTATCTGTCATTAGCATCCTAACTGTCTATCAAACCTCCTCCCTCTACCTCCTTCCCTAAACTCCCTTCTTCCTTTGCCCTCCTTATTATCATCAATTTGTAATTTATGTTTTTTTTAATGTTCTATCACTATCTACCCTCTGATTACAAACGGCTATATATGGTATCAAACGTTTTGACCAATATCACTACATAGTCTGTTTTTGGTTGGTTGGAAGATATTGGTTTTTAGCAATAAGCCCGCCAATGTACGTATTTATTTTCTGTACATATAGTTTAAATAAATAAATATATAAAGCATTTACTTTGTGGTTAGTCATTTTTACTTTTGTATTTTTTACGAAAATGTTAGTAATATTGCTTTGATACAAACACTCACCGAGATTTTTATGACTACGCCAAATCAATAAAAAAAAAATGAGACACCTTTAAAAATGGCATGTCTGGCGCAAGTCCACTGGGGTTGGGCTATCGCGCTGTCACGTGACGAGAAAAGGCGGCCAGAGTAGGAACCGGAAGTCCGGCGCGCGTTCGTCTTCATTAGCGAGCAGTTTTTCCTATTTGCCGCGCCTTTTTACCGGGGAAATTACACAAATATGTTTATACTCCCCCCGCGCCCAACCTGCGGCCTGCGCCCAACCAGCGGCGAGCAAGGGACTATATTTATTGCTTAGACTCTAAATTTATAGGCGGATACTTACTCGTATTGACTGAGTGAGCTCTTTGAGAACAACATTTTGAGTGTGTCCAAATTCTTGTTCACAAATCTGGATTATCTCTAATCATATGAGTTATTTTTCACATTACTATATTATATATTTGACTATATTTGACATCTCACCATAGATGAAGAAGCTTATTTCATCTCACCAATAGATGAGCAGAATTGGTGAATGTTACACGTGTGTAAAGTGATCACTTAAAACAACCTATGACGGTCGACAGCTGTCGCAATGCACAGACTTCCATATTCTTCTTCATCCATGTTGAGATGTCAAAAGAATAAATAATAATATTCACATACAGTGTTCGAAAATTATGGAAAATGCATCGAAACACGTGTCACAGTAGATTTCAAGAAATAGTGGTATTTACCAAGTAAAACTTTAATTAAAAATGGATAGATTTTACCACAAAGTGACGAATCAATGAATGAAAAAAATTTCATTTCATGGGAAAACTACTAAAAAAAATTTGAAAAAAAAACAGTTTTTTACTGTGTTTCAAATTTCTTTGCAAGAAATTGTCTGTCAGGAAGCCTAGATGCTTCTGTACCAGATCTGGGAATGCGGTGGGACAGCTTTCAATATATATATATATATATATATATATATATATATATATATATATATATATATATATATATATATATATATATATATATATATATATATATATATATATATATAATATATATATATATATAATATTGTTAACTGTCAGAATCAAATAGATAGAAAATTATTGTAAATATTAATTAAGAATAAACTTTTATTGTCGTTTCTTTAATAAGAAAGCAACACATTGTTTATTTTATTATTATACACCCACTTTACATATTATTTACACCCAATTTACGAAGGAAAATATTACCACGTTATATATATATATATATATATATATATATATATATATATATATATATATATATATATATATATATATATATATATATATATATATATATATATATATATATATATATATATATATATATATATATATATATATATATATATATATATATATATATATATATATACATATATTTATATATATATAAATATATATATATATATATATATATATATATATACATATATATATATATATATATATATATATATACATAAATTGTCATAAATCACGGCGTTAGTTAGTACTTTTTTGCCTAGCACAGTCTCGACCACACGCTGTTTTCTCCAGTTGACACTAAACGAGCGTTTATTTCCCATTTTATTGAAACTAGGAATAAATTATAAGAAAAAACTCCAATTTATCACCCTAACCCTGTTGCGAGGGGATGGTTCGAGATTCCTAATAAAAGATATGTACAACATAAGAGCCGCTATTAATTTACCTAAAAGCCTATTCCAGAAAAAACTACACGGATCTGAATTTTATAACCTAGACCCTTTTTTGTAACGCATATGACCGATTCAAAAATATGTGCGTTTGATTTCAATCGGTCGATTCAGAAAGGAACTAATTCAATGTATAATATTAAATAAAACTTATATAAATATATATAAAACCCTTATCCGCACCCCAATGGTGCATAGGGCACTGTGTCTTATAAACGCAGTGATATCATGATCGTTTTACACATGAAGGAAAGGTGATCAGCCCTCCGCTTCAGGTACCAGTTTAAGGTAATATTGAATAAATAAAACAATGAAAAAATCATTATCATTATTTTACCCCCCCCCTGAGAATCGAACCCGAGCGTGATGACCATTACACTACGGAGGCGGAAATAAAACTTACTCTAAATAAATTCTTGTAGGTACATAATTGTTATGAATATTGTATTAATGAATACAAATTGTATTCATTATACGCTAATCGATATAAACTATTATTTTTTGACATCTTTTTGGCATTTACGGGGCTGACGACCTTCCTATGACGGTTTGAGTCATCACTTTACACACGTGAAACATTCACCAATTCTACCCATTATTGACAACCACACTTCTTAAATTCTTGGAAGTTCTATATATCGCTCACTCCTTTCAAGAACGTCATAAATAAAAAATCGACCATTTTTAGTTGTGCATGTTTTCGGAATGCCCAGAAAATGTACTTTATCCTAGCAAAAGAGGCATATTTTTAACTTAATATTTACCCGCTACAGGGCAGAAAGTGTTGCTTTTGCATTTCGAAGAAAAGGTATTGTTTAATTATTTTCAAAAATATAATAAATATTTTTGAAATCACATCACAAGTCAAATCACTTAAACCAGCCTATGACGGTCATCAGGACTATGACTCCTTTCAAGAACGTCATTTATCAAAAATTGTAAATTTTCAGTTGTGCATGTTTTCGGTATGCCCAGAAAATGTACTATATCCCAGCAAAAGGGCATATTTTTAACTAAATATTTACCCGCTACAGGACAGAAGGTGTTGTTTTTCGTATTTTGAAGAAAGGGTATTGTTTAATTATGTTCTGAAATATATTCATATTTTTCAAATGGAGAAAAAACCTTCAGGTTTTACCTAAAAAGATCTGTTACACAGTAAAAAGTTCAATAAGTGGCTTGATATTTATTTCTAAAACATTGTATTATATTTTGATACTTTAAAAACGTTCTCCTGAAAAATGAATTTTTTAATTTATTTATGACGTTCTTGAAAGGAGTGAGCGATATATGAACCAATTTTGAATCCAAATAATATATTACAATGATCCACATATTAAATGCTCTATTCAAAATAATTAATAATTCAAATGATAATCGATAATTTGATATCCAGGGTTTTTCGACTCATCGCTTCGATTGCTTTGAGAATAGAGTCTATTTTATATGACGGGAATTAGCATTTTATCTGTTGTATATAAAACCTGGAGCTTGTCAACCGATCGGGCCATTGTGAGATGTTGTAATGTGCGTTAAACACCCGCACCCTGTGGCGTCCAGTGCTGCCAGGAAGGGTGTAAAATGATAGTCACAATATATCACTGACGTGGTCACACAAAAACAGCAATAACAAAATTGTGGTTCGATTTGTACTTCACTAATCTGTGAATGCATTTCCTCACGATAAAGAATCAGCATTCTTATTCATATTATTTATAATTAACTAACTAACTAACCATCACGCCGCTTCCCCGCAGGGGTAGGCAGATAGAATAGAACGCCACACCACTCTGTCTTTGCAAACATTCTTCGCCTCTTCCACGTTCATGCATCTCTTCATACATACCCGCCGATTGTTACGACTCCTAACCTGAACACTTTCAAGTATTTGGCATACCTGATCGTGCCATGTTTTTCTCGGTCTTCCTCTGGTTCTTTTCCCACTAACATTCGCTTCATAAATTCGTTTTACCGTTCTTTCCTCACTCATTCGTTCTACATGTCCAAACTATCTCAACACACCTTTCTTAATTTTATCGATAATGCTTATCTCAGCTTTGCATTCCTTCCTTATTTCACTATTCGCACATCTATCATACATCGTTTTGTCGCACATTCTTCTGAGAGATCGCATTTCGACTGCATTCACTCTACTTTCATCCTTCTTTTGCCAACTCCAACTTTATAGTTTTTTTGAAGAAATGAATATAAAAAATACATAAAACAACTGGGTTATTTAATTTCACAAGTTTGTTTTTGCTCTCCTTTAAAATTTTGTCTGAGACAGGTATATTTACCGATGGTTTGGACATGTGGAACGAATGAGTGAGGAAAGAACGGTAAAACAAATTTATGAGGCGAATGTTAGCGGGAAAAGAAGCAGAGGAAGACCGAGAAAAACATGGCACGATCAGGTATGCCAAATACTTGAAAGTGGTCAGGTTAGGAGTCGTAACAATCGGCGGGTATGTATGAGGAGATGCATGTTCGTAGAAGAGGCGAAGAATGTTTGCAAAGACAGAGTGGTGTGGCGTTCTATTCTCTCTGCCTACCCCTGCGGGGAAGTGGCGTGATGGTTAGTTAGTTAGTTTCATATTTTTCTCTTTATTTAAGAATAATTTTGTCTTTTTTTATGTTTCCTTTTATGTAAATTTTGGGCTCTTTTTAAATGATAATTTAGCGTAAAAAGGACTGAACAAAACGAAAAAGAAAAAACTGAAAAATTATCATGTAAAAAACACCTAAATTGAATAAAAATCTCCGGAAATCGAACGAACTTCACGTGTCTAGTAATTACCGCTTTAAATCAAATTTGAAAAACAATCGATGTCGATAATCCATCCGTCGTCGAAACAATGACGTCGTTTTTCAAGATTACGATAGTGTCAGCTGAACGCAGTGATTAGCGTGACGTGTTGTTCTAGGAGCATTGGGACATTATGCAGTACAAAGGGATAATGCATCCTCAATATTATCCCGAGGGATGAAATATTAGACGCTGATAGAACAATAGAAGAGGCCATTTAGTGTAATGACCCAACGATCAAGTATAAAGATCAACCCTCAGATTGCCTAGACTCTCATGCTTGTATTACCGTGCTGTGTCTATACTGCACAAGTCAGGCGGAATACAGTGAAATTGGAGGACTTCAAATGATTATAATTCTGTTTCTACAATAGTTATAAGACATAGGAACACAGATAATATTGTACTCTAATTTATTGCATAGTTTCACGAGTAACCTGCTCCGCGCGTATTCACTGTATTGTAGTATTTAACGTTAGAAAAAGGTCCCTATTTTAGAGTGAAATTGGAGGACTTTAAATGATTATAATTCTGTTTCTACAATAGTTATAAGACATAGGAACACAGATAATATTGTACTCTAATTTATTGCATAGTTTCACGAGTAACCTGCTCCGCGCGTATTCACTGTGTTGTAGTATTTAACGTTAGAAAAAGGTCCCTATTTTAGAGTGAAATTGGAGGACTTTAAATGATTATAATTCTGTTTCTACAATAGTTATAAGACATAGGAACACAGATAATATTGTACTCTAATTTATTGCATAGTTTCACGAGTAACCTGCTCCGCGCGTATTCACTGTATTGTAGTATTTAACGTTAGAAAAAGGTCCCTATTTTAGAGTGAAATTGGAGGACTTTAAACGGTTTAAATTGTGTTTTGTGTAATCTCACGATAATGCTGAAGAAGCATTTTTTATGAAGCTTTAGATAGTGATTCCGTCTTAAAAGATTTATTTAATATAAAATACGTATCGTAAGGTCTTAGATTACAATAATTTATTTTGGTTTTCGTCTATCGCAAAGCAATTATTCTTAGGCTGATAAAATCGGGGTTGAATGTTTATAAAAACCTGAACGGGATCTATTTTCAATCGTCAGGTAGGCATCGGTGTTTGAACGACTCCCCTGACGCGCGACACGGCATTATCCTGTCGTGACAATGGCGGTTTCGGTGTTGTCAGCCGCGCAAAACAAAAAACAAGAGCGAATAGGACCACCGAGGTTGCCAGTCGGCAAATTTGTAAACGCCCGCAGTCAAAAGCGCGGCAAATATTGTGACAGATCGAAGATAAAGGTAACACGGAATTCACGAATGGTTTTGTCAATGTTTAAAAGCATTAAAAGCTTAAGGTATCAAATGGTCAAGTCTATTTATGTGAGGATATTTATAGTACCCGAAAATCCCTCGTGAAAAAACTCATATTTCTATACACCCCGTATGAATAGCGGGGGGGAGGATTTTTTTCGTGCAGTTTACGATTCGGCACGTCTTTGAGGCGTGCCGATTTTTTTTTGTGGAAAGTTTTGACTTTTCGGCGTGAGTTATTGATTTCGAAAACACGACTGTGGTTTTCGACAAAGGAAAATAAATTAACGGAGAGTTCGTCGCTTGACGCGAGGAATATTTCGAGGCCATTTCAAAACTACTAACTATATAACAATAGTATAGAACCCTTATCTGCACCCCAATGGTGCATAGGGCACTGCTTTATATAAACGCAGTGTTATCTTGATTGTTTACACATGAAGGAAAGGTGATCAGCCCTCCGCTTCAGTTACCAGTCCAGGGTAACATTGAATAAATATTACAGTGAAAAAATCACTTATATTTATTTGACCCCCTTTGGGAATTCAACCCGGGACTTCCAGAACGGTAGCCGAGCGTGCTGACCCATATTACACTACGGAGGCGGACATACATATAAATATCGCAGTCATACAGGAGAAAGTGACCAAGTGCATTTTTTATAAAAACGTGATCATCGGCTATTTGATATCTTACTAGCTTAATATTGCCCTGAAAACATCCCAAAGGATTTTAAACTTGGAAGTATAATATATTGACTTGGTAAAAATGACTAACTGCATTGATGTTTATTTTGTTGCCAAGCAAAAGTGACTTCAATGGCCCTCCTGAACATTTTACGTTTTTTTAGTTGGTCATCTTTATTTATATAATTTTTTTACCTAACGTCCAAGTGACTCGGAAATCTAGCTACGGCTTATGCAACACCGTTTATCATGTCCCTACTCAGGCTTCAACTTTATAAGTTTCATAGCCTATGCCTACTCGTGAGTGGATTTACTCTTTATGTTTAAAGTTACTATAATTTCATGTAATTCATGAGTGAAAATTCTAGGCAAAAACACTCGCATTGGTCACTTTCTCCTGTACGACTACGACATATCGCTCACTCCTTTCAAGAACGTCATAAATCAAAAAACATGATTTTTCAGGAGAACGTTTTTAAAGTTTAAGAATATAATACAATGTATTAAAAATAAATATCAAGCCACTTATTGAACTTTTTACTGTGTAACAGATCTCTTTAGGTAAAACCTGAAGGTTTTTTTCCATTTGAAAAATATTAAGGAAATTTAAAAAAATAATTAAACCATACCTTTTCTTCAAAATGCAAAAACAACACTTTCTGCCCTGTAGCGGGTAAATATTAAGTTAAAAATGTGCTTCTTTTGCTGGGATATAGTACATTTTCTGGGCATTCTAAAAAAACATGCACAACTGAAAATAGTCGATTTTTGATTTATGACGTTCATGAAAGGAGTGAGCAAATATCATACATGTAAGAAGAAGAAGAGGAAGTATTTACCTTGCGAATAATTGGCGTAAAGCATGGCCGTATCTGCTACAGATGTGTGTGGTCCAGCGGCCTAGTCAAAAGACGATGTCTCGCAGGCTCCCTGCTGGACACTTTGGGGCTAATATGCCACTTACTGAGGATAGATTTCAGATAAAGCACCAGCCACCTTTGTTGTAGCGCCATCTATTATGTGACGTAAGGCTTTTCAATAAATAAATAAAAACGACACGATTTTTTGTACCCCCCCTGTACATTGGATGATTAATAGACGTCAGGCTATTAAAACAAACTAAAAAAAACTGAAAAATATAAGTTTTTACCTATATCTAAACAGCTACGAAGAAGTAATACTCTAGTATATTTATTTTAATCCCTATTCGACTCCCCGTGGTGCATAGGGCACTGCATTATATAAACGCAGTGTTATCTTGATCGTTAACACACGAAGGAAAAATGATCAGCCCTCCGCTTCAGGTACCAGTCCAGGGTAATATTGAATAAATATTGTAGTGAAAAATTACTTATATTTATTTGACTCCCTCCCTGGGAATAGAACCCGGGACCTCTATTTTTTTTTATTTTTATTTATTTATTGTAAGGCCAACAGACAATTTAGTATAACATAAATATACATTCAATTAAGTAATATTTGTAATGTCCAATTACAGGCTTTAACATAATTGTTACAAATAAGTGCGGTACCTTTTTGTTTCTGTGCGCATACATACCAATGTTCATAATTACATGTAGAAATGCATACACCATTCACTGGTATGATAGTGCCTTAAATGAAAAGTAGTGTAACTTATTTTTTCATAAACATAATTAAATTAAATTTCATGAACGTGATATGCATGCGCATGCGCACATAGGTACACGGTGCACATACATATATATATATACAAATAAGCAATAATAATTACATACTATTTTCAAGATTAAAGGATTCTTCAATTTCTTTCTTAAAGGATTGTAGTGTAATATTGAATATATCTGTATTCTCGTATTTATTATCAATTAAATAACAGGTTCTGTTAATGAAAGAATTTTGATATGACTTGGTATTACATTTCGGAACGTGAACAATACTTTTGTTTCTTGTCTGGGTCCCAGGAACCCTAAACCCAATCTGTGACAAAAGCTGTGGACAGTCAACAAGATTATTAATGATTTTGTAAATATATATAATATCGGCCATGCTTCGTCGGAATTTAAGTGATTTTAGGTTAAGTTTAGTAATAAAGTCACTTGCTTCACTTTCTGGAACTTTCATCGCAAATTTACAGTATGATATAAATTTTGATTGAATAGATTCAACTCGATCGATGTATTTTTTATATTGAGGGTTCCAAACGGGGGAAGCAAATTCCAAATGGCTCCTTACGTAAGTATAATACAATAATCTAAGAGTATGTATATTGGTGAATTCTTTGCCTAAACGAAACAGGAAGCCCAACATTTGATAAGCTTTTTTGACAATCGAGTCGACGTGAGCTTCAAAAGTTAATTTAGAGTCCAATATAACACCGAGATCGCGGATCTCGGTGACTCTAGAGAGAATATGATTATCTAGCTTATAATTGTGATTAATTTTAAGTTTGTTTCTAGAAAATGTCAACACAAAGCATTTGTTAGTATTTAATTTTAAATGGTTAAGTTTGCAGTATTCGCTAAGTCTCTCGAGGTCACTTTGGAGTTTAATACAGTCTTGTAGTGATTTAATTTCAAAATATATTTTCATGTCATCGGCAAAGAGCAAAAAATCAGCGAATCTAAAACATTGGCCAATATCGTTTATAAAAATTAAAAAGAGTAAGGGCCCCAAGTGTGATCCTTGTGGTACTCCAGAGGGTACGCTTACAACCTCTGAGACAAACCCATTTATTGCCACCGACTGGAGTCGGTCACTAAGGTAGGAAACCAACCAACTATAGAGATCACCATGGATACCCAAACTCGACAGTTTAGTTAATAGTATCTTGTGTACAACGCTATCAAAAGCTTTGGAATAGTCTGTGTAAATTGCGTCTATTTGGTTTCTTTTGTCCATTGCCCCTAACACAAACTCCAAAAAAACCGTGAGATTAGATGTCACAGATTTACATTTTACAAAGCCATGTTGATTCTCTATTATTGAGCCCTTAACAGCGCTATATAATTGATTGTAAATAATTTTTTCAAAAATTTTACTCATAATACAAAGTTTAGAGATAGGGCGATAATTTTTGATGTCGTTTTTTGAACCAGATTTAAATATTGGAGTTATGTTTGCACATTTCCATAGGTCTGGAAATACTCCTTCGTTTAACGAAACTTTAAAAAGCAATAAAAGAGGTTTTGCAATCTCGTAGCAACACATTTTTATAAAATATGAAGGAATATTGTCACTTCCTCCACTTGCATTGTTAGAAAGATTTTTAATAATACTAATAATCATTTTTAAAGAGACGGAGATAGTAGATATTGATATAACCTCATTGTTTATTTGTAAATTTGTATAAGGTAAGGGTAAACTAGGGATATGATGATTGAATGAAGAAACAAAATGTTCGGAAAAGAGCTCACATATTTCCTTGGGATCATCTGCTATACTGTCACCAAGAGTCATGGTTTGCGGCAAACCCTTATTTTTACGCTTGTTTTTAACAAAATTCCAAAATTGTTTAGGATCTTGGCTTATTTTTGACTCGGCATTATTAACAAAAATTTTAAAGCAGTTCTTGGCCATTCTTTTTTGTCTTGCGCGTAAAATATCAAAATCAAATTTATCAAGAGGATTGTTAAATTTCTTCCATTTTCTAAATACTTTTAGTTTTTCTCTGGATAATTTAATCAAAGCAGGGCTATACCACACTGGATAAGAATTATGTTCATTGCACTCTCTCGTGGGAACATTAATAGCTATAATTTCCCTTAAATGACAGTAAAAAAGTTTTACGGCCTTATTGGTTGAGAGGTTCAAAAATTCACTGTTCCAATCAATATTCCTCATGCATTCATTAATGATGTTATAATCGGCTTTTCTAAACAATTTAATTGTACGGGATTGCCTTGGCATTGGAGTATAAACCAAAGGTTCTATATCGATAAGTAGAGCTTTATGATGACGACATTCGGGGATTAAAGTTTGAGAAGAATTAGTGACGATTAATTTTAGAGAGCTTAAAGCAAGATCTAGGTATTTATTATTACTATTTGGTATTGAACAGTATTGAGATAAACCACTAAATGACAAAGTATCTGAAAATTTTGCTATAATTGATTGATCACTATTCAAAATAGACATAATTCCATCGACACTTTGATACCATGAAACTTGGGGCAAGTTAAAATCGCCTATAATAATAAATTCTTCATTAGGATGCGCGGTTCTAAGTTCACTTAGTCTATCAAAAAAATTGTAAGTGTTTAATAAGTGGTTTCCTCCTGGTGGAATATAGACACAGCATAAATTAATTTTAACATTATTGTTTACTGTTAACGTAATCCAAACGTCTTCAGCTGAAGATTCCCAGGAAATTTGATGGTAAACTTTGTATTCCTTCTTCAATCCAATCATCACACCCCCACCACGTCTAGAGTTCTCTCGATCCCGTCTGTAAACCTGATAACGGTCATCGAATAGTTCAGAGTTATTAATACTTTCAAGAAGCCATGTTTCCGTTATAAGGATCACGTCATAGTCGTTGATAGTTACATTGAGGTAAAATTCATTAGTTTTCGAACGCAGACCAGTAACATTCTGGTAATAAGTCCTTATTTGAGCTTTGGCCCTGTTTTACTATCTAGATTAAATCTACAATATGTGAGACAGAAATTTAAAAAAGTGTAGAAATTGAGAAAAGTATTCAATACAAATGAAAATAATTTTGAAGAAATTATAAAAAAATATTTTGCAAAACTACAATATGTGAGACAGAAATTGAAAAAAATGTAAAAATTGAGAAAAATATTCAATAAAAATGGAAAGCATTTTGAAGAAATTATAAAAAAATGTTTTTTAATACAGAGTCCGCCATCACTGGAATAATAGGACTAGTTTCACTCTTACGAACAAGCACCTGGCCATATTTCACCCAGGCAAATCTGTAGTTTTTTGTTTTGCAAATACTGCGAACTTCTTTGAAGAGGGCGCGGGTTGTTGAAGTCAGGTGTTCGTTTACAAAAATCCTAGTATCTCCAGGAAGAGCAAGGTCCCCAGAGGTTATATCCTTTTTCTTCTTAGCTGCTGCCAGGACATGGTCGCGAGTTTTCTGTGAGGCGAATTTAATAATGATAGGCCTGGTGAAACTAGGGCGGTTTTTAGGTATTTCCTTTACACGCACCCTGTTAGCAGAAATAATGTCTGACGAAGTTATTTTCGAGCCTATCTTTCCGGCAAGCATTTCTATTATTCTTGGAAGATTTTCATTATTTTTCTCTGGAATACCAATAATTTCAATATTTTTGTTTAAATTAGTTTGTTCCGATTGCTCCAGCTTCCTTTTCATCGAGGTTATTGTATTCTCTAATATTACGACGCGACTCTTGATACTATCGACGTCCTTATACTTTTCGTCGAGAATCAAGACTTTGCTTGTTACGTCTTCTAATTTGGCATGGTAGTATTCTATGCTAGATTTAATTTCTTTCATTTCAACAAAGATTTTTTTCATCTCTCCCATAAGTTCATTTTTTATATTATTAATTTCTTTCTTAAAATTAGAGTTGGACATATTTGCCTCTGAGCTTGAGCTCTCTTGGCGGCGAGTACTTCTAGCAGTTTCCATAATAAAGTTAAAATAAGTTCAGGTTGAGTACCCCTGGATATATTCAGCGCTAATTGCCGGTCAAAGTCCAATTTGATAGAAGCGGCGTATTGGTAGGTACGATCGATCGTTAACCAATCACACGGAAGTTTCGTTTAATATCAGCGAGGAACACTAGATATGGCTTGTTTATATATTTTTCGAAATGATGTTTTTATGTTATTATTGCACAGTTCCGTGTCACAGTTTAACGAGTATCCGGTAAGAAGAGTCGATATGAAGGTATTCGACTATGTTTTTTTGACAATTGGCAAGAAAATACCACTTTTTACACAAGTTTGCTTTGGTAATCAAAACGGTACGTCTGCACTTTATTGATGTATTGTTGTAAACTTTAAACGGTATCCTAGGGTGCTGACCAGGGTGCTGTTTTAATGATCAAGATAACACTGCGTTTTTATGATGCAGTGCCCTATGCACCATCGGGTGCAGATTAGAATTTTTTTAAACATGTATGAGGAGACGCACGAATGCGTAAGAAGCGAAGAATGTGTGCAAAGACATAGTAGTATGACGTTTACTCTCTCTGCCTACCCCTGCGGAGAAGCGGCGTGGTGGTTGGTTGGACGACATTGTCAGAGGTTCCCACCTGAGTCGCCAGTGTCGTCTGTCGGCTTATAACCGCAACAAAGTGCGTATGTATTCATTTCATTGACAGATTTATCGCCGAGAAACCCTTGTATTGTTATTGTGCATGCAGGTGGAAAAAAATGACAAAGTCCATGCTGGCGTATTGTGTCTATGTACAATAATATACAGCTTGAATTGCACTATCGATTAGGTTGTTGAATTTGTGTTTATATACTTATAGGATTATTAATTCAAGACTTTGTATAAGATATTCATTTCAAAACTTTGTTAAAGATTATTGATTCAAAACTTTGTATAAGATAATTAATTCAAAGCTTTGTTTAGGATTATTAATTCATAACTTTGTATAGAATAATTAATTCAAAACTTTGTATAAGATAATTGATTCATAGCTTTGTTTAGGATTATTGATTGAATATCATGTAGAAGATTATTTATTAAACGTTTTGAATATGATAATTAATTTAAAACTTTGTATGCGATTATTTAATCATAACTTTGTATAGGAAAATGAATTCGAAACATTGTTCAGGATTATTAATTCAAAGTTTTGCATAAGATAATTAATTTAAAACAATGTATAACGATGTAAAAAAATCAATTTATAACTGTGTATAGGATAATTAATTCAAAACTTTGTATTGGATTATTAATTCATAACTTTGTAAAGGATAATTAAATCATAATTTTGTAAAGGATAATTAATTCAAAACTTTGTATTAGATAATTAATTTATAGGATAACATTGTAAAGTATAATTAATGAAAAAATTGTATAAGATAATTATTTTAACTTTGTATAGGATAATTAATTCAAAACTTTGTATTGGATTATTAATTCATAACTTTTTAAAGATAATTAAATCATAACTTTGTAAAGGATAATTAATTCAACACTTTGTATTAGATAATTAATTTATAGGATAACTTTGTATAGGATAATTAATTTAAAAAATGTATAAGATAATAATTTTAACTTTGTATAGGATAATTAATTTAAAGCTTTGTATAAGATTATTTATTCAATTCATCTTTCAGATTCTACATGACTCTACAATACCAAAATGCAATACAAAAAAATTCCAACAGAACTTTAAATATTAGGAAACCAAGTACTTAACAACTTTCCCACAGACATTAAAATACTAAAAAATAAATTCAATGAATTTTATAAATAATAATCTAAAAAAAAAAAAAAAAAAGCTGTATTACCAACAAATATAACTAACAAGTGTAAGTTCCTCTCCAAGCACAAGAGCTTAGTCTCTTTACTGGAGAGAACTGCGTTATTAATTTTAAGATTGCAAGTAGAAATGTTTAGAAAATGAAAGAAAATATAAAAAAAACTTTTGTAACCACATTAAATTACCAGATTAAAGAATAAAGATATTTGGACACACTCAAAATGTTGTAAATACAATTTATTACGTTTTGACTGTCAAATAAAGTGGTAGGCAAGCATTGAATTATCCCCTTGTATACACGTACCGCCACTGGCATTTATTACTGTCTGCTATCCATCGCGCTACGGTGGCGAGATTTTTTTATGAATAAGATTTATCAAAAAGCATTTTCATTCCCTGTTAATGGATCCTGTGACGTGGCAAGGGAGAGTTGCCAGATGTTGGGATAATACAATATCTCTCCTTTTAGCTCTGCCTGAATTCAATTTAGCGCCAGACCGGGCAACACCCATGTTTTCAGATATATTATATAGTACCTACATATCGAAGTCGTACAGGAGAAAGTGACCAACTAACAAAGTGTAAAATGTTCAGGAGGGCCATTTAAGTCACTTTAGCTTGGCAACAAAATAAACACCAATGCAGTTAGTCATTTTTACCAAGTCAATATATTATACTTACAAGTTTAAAATCCTTTGGGATGTTTTCAGGGCAATATTAAGCTAGTAAGATATCAAATAGTCAATGATCACGTTTTTGTAAAACAATGCACTTGGTCACTTTCTCCTGTATGACTACGATATGTGGAGGTCCTCACCAAAACGTACATTTCCATTATAAGTGATTTGAAGTAATCAGGAATTCTAGTTTGTAAAATTGTTACGTTTTGGTGCGATTGAATGATTTCATATTGGTTTAACACAGGATTGGTCACGTTTTGTCGCAACTTTAATTTAGATCTCGATAGAATACAGTCAACAGAACAGATTTGCATTTAAAGGATTTTTTGTGCAATATTGGAAATGTAACTTTTGTAACTTTTTAAAATGTAACCCAAATGATTTAGGGATAAAATAGTTTGCAACAAAAATTTTCATGATTGTAGTACCTACTAGAAATAAGGATAAAATATGATTGCCATTTTACAAAAAAAAACAGACTCGCAATTTTTTTTAGTGTATAACAGTTTGAAAATGTATGATGAGATGCCTGTATGTATGAAGAATGAAAAGAGTCTGAGAGAATTTAAAAACAAACGTTTAAAAATAGATAAATGTGTAAGAAGATGTAAATATAAATATGATGTAAATTAAGTGTAAATAAAATAAAAAACTAAACTAACTAACCATCACGCCGCTTCCCCGCAGGGGTAGGCAGAGAGAATAGAGCGCCACACCACTCTGTCCTTGCAAACATTCTTCGCCTCTTCCACGTTCATGCATCTCCTCATACATACCCGCCGATTGTTACGACTCCTAACCTGACCACTTTCAAGTATTTGGCATACCTGATCGTGCCATGTTTTTCTCGGTCTTCCTCTGCCTCTTTTCCCGCTAACATTCGCCTCATAAATTAGTTTTACTGTTCTTTCCTCACTCATTCGTTCTACATGTCCAAACCATCTCAACACACCTTTCTTAATTTTATGGATAATGCTTATTTCAGCTTAATAGTTTAATAATGTAATAAATGTAATATAAGCTAACTAAAAAAATAAATACAAAATAAAAAAAAATAAATATGCTTACATGATTTCGTGTAAGAGAAGTTTCGTGTATAATATTTGTTCTCTAGGGATGGAAAGATTGAAAAAGATGTAGAAAGGAGAGTGAAGGGTGCTCTGAAATAAGTTATATATAGCAAATAAAAGCCTAACAGTAAAAGCTAACAGCCGACAGCAAAAGTATTTTGAGTCCTACATATAACGTCTTTAAAGATTAGATTAAAACAGCATTTGACAAGCCATAAGCCCTGTAAATACCCAGACTTTCATATTCTTCTTCTCTATATTTGATGTATTAATTAAATGAACTTGATACATTTTTCGAATTAGACGTATATAGTGGGTATACTGACAAAAAACGTTAACTCTAAAATCCCCGTTTGAATAATCCCTGTTTTTTAAAGCTTTTAGCCTGAACAAAATACCCGCTATTAAACTTGAAGTTGAATTTATTTTAAAAAAAAACACATATATCGCTCACTCCTTTCAACAACGTCATACATCAAAAATTGTCAATTTTCAGTTGTGCAAGTTTTTGGAATGCCCAGAAAATGTACTATATCCCAGCAAAAGAAGCACATTTTTAACTTAATATTTACCCGCTACAGGGCAGAAAGTGTTGTTTTTGCATTTTGAAGAAAAGGTATTGTTTAATTATTTTTTTTTAAATATACTAAATATTTTTCGAATGGAGAAAAAACATTCAGGTTTTACCTAAAAAGATCTGTTGCACAGTTAGAAGTTCAATAAGTGGCTTGATATATATTTTTAATACATTTAATTATATTTTCAAATTTTAAATACGATCTCCTGCAAAATCCAGTTTTTTTTTTAAATATATGACATTGTTGAAAGGAGTGAGCTATACCACATATAACATTTCAAACTACATACTTAGTGTATTTTGCCAGTCTATAGAACGTTGAAAATCTTATAATATGCATCATTAACCCTTCACTGCATAGTGTGTCAAATTTGATACATACCAGAAAGTTAGTGTTAAAATGGTCTTTAAAAATATAAGCAATCATTCTTTGTTGTTACTGATAGGATACATAACTCATATCTCACGTATATAGTTCATAATTTAGACAAAAAACGCGCTATGAACGCCAAAATATTAACTTAACTTGCCTCTCGAAGACGAACTGTCAATGCAGACATGCAGCCATGCAAAAAAAGTCATGCAGTGAAGGGAAGTCAAAATTGCATATTTTTGACTTAGAGTTTTTTGCCAGTACACCCGTGATATAATATTTCCTTCACTGCTTGCTCATCGCTTTGGGAGAAGTGCTGGGGATTGTTTTTTCGCTTCGATATATCGCGTATCAACCCGGATTCCTCCTGGTAACAGGGTGCAAAAACCACATCCGCAAGTGTGCACAAAATCCAATATTTAGAAGTAATAAACTTTTTTGATAACACTTTTATGACCGCAACTGTACATCTCAAACAATAAATCTTAATAGATATGAGAAACGCAGAAAAACATCAGATATATATATATATATATATATATATATATATATATATATATATATATATATATATAATAATTAAAGAAAACACTTTGTTTTATATATATATATATATTTATCAATCTTTCCATCCCTAGAAAATCCTTAAAAAATGGAAAGATTGATAAAGACATAGAAAGGAGAGTGAATGCTGGGAACAAAGTGAATGGTGCACTGAAATCAGTTATAGCAAATAAAAACCTATCAGCGGAAGCTAAACTGGCAGTGCACAACGGAGTCCTGGTTCCAACTCTAATGTATGGAAGTGAAACATGGAGTTGGCAAAAGAAGGATGAAAGTAGACTGAATGCAGTCGAAATGCGATCTCTCAGAATAATGTGCGACAAAACGATGTATGATTAATGTGCGAATAGTGAAATAAGGAAGCTGAGATAAGCATTATCGATAAAATTAAGAAAGGTGTGTTGAGATGGTTTGGACATGTAGAACGAATGAGTGAGGAAAGAACGGTTTTTAGAACGGAAAAACAAATTTATGAGGCGAATGTCAGTGGGAAAAGAAGCAGAGGAAGACCGAGAAAAACATGGCACGATCAGGTATGCCAAATATTTAAAAGTGGTCAGGTTAGGAGTCGTAACAATCGGCGGGTATGTATGAGGAGATGCATGAACGTGGAAGAGGCGAAGAATGTTTGCAAGGACAGAGTGGTGTGGCGCTCTATTCTCTCTGCCTACCGGGGAGCTCTATTTAAGTTCTATTTATACATATATATATATATTTATATATATATATATATATATATATATATATATATATATATATATATATATATATATATATATATATATATATATATATATATATATATATATATATATATATATATATATATATATATATATATATATATATATATATATATATATATATATATATATATATATATATATATATATATATATATATATATATATATATATATATATATATATATATATATATATATATATAATATATATATAAATATTTGTGTAGGTACATATATTTCTCGTATATATATTGAAAGCTGTCCCACCGCATGCCCAGATCTGATACAGCATCTGGGCTTCCTGACAGATCTGCTCTTGCTAAGCTATTTCTTTTAACTAAGTAAATTTACTGAAAATGTGACATTTAAAAGCTTTCAATATACCTAGGGGGGTCAAATAAATATAAGTGTTTTTTTTTTCACTCTAATATTATATTCAATATTACCCTGGGCTGGTACCTGAAGCGGAGGGCTGATCACATTTCCTTCATGTGATAACGATCAAGATAACACTGCGTTTATAACTTACTTTATTCACTGAGGTTGAATACGTATGTGTATAAAAGTTGGGGTGGGGCTTGGGAATCGAACCAGGGGCCTCCAGAACGGTAGCCGAGCGTGCTGACCATTACACTACGGAGGCGGAGTAGTAAGAAATATTCTTCTTCTTCTTCTTCTTCTTATTGTAGGCCTTACGGCCTGTTTTTAAGAGGGATTAGCCTCCTGCGACGTCGATTCCCAGCTATCCACCCATCTCTTTGGTGGTCTGCCCGGGAGTCGTCTACCATGGGGTTGAAATATTAAAATAAAAAAATCGACTTTGAGGTTACATGAGTTTTCCGCCGAGTCAAAGATGGCCGCCGTGAGAAATTTGACAGATAGTGCGGACACTTTTCCCGCCAATAAATCCTCCAAGATGGCCGCCCTTCCGCCGCACTTAGCGGCACCTGGCGCCATCTAGCGACGAGCGGAGAAACATTAACACCATTATCGGAGATTATTGGTTTTTTACATGAAGTGGCTTTTTGTATGAAGGGAGATCAAGCAGGGTGTCTTCACACTGAAAGATCAAATAGGGTATTTTCATTTATTTTGATTTTGCATTTAATTTGTTTAAGAATTACATTTTAACAACATTTTGAGTGTGTCCAAATACTTGTTCACAAAATCTGGATTATCTCCAATTACAGCAGTTAATTTCATATTATTTTTTGACATCTCATCAAAGATGAAGAAGAATATGGAAGTCTGGGCATTTACGACCATCATAGTACATTTGAGTAGTGTGGTTGTCAATAATGGGTAGAATTGGTGAATGTCACACTTCTGTAAAAAGATCACTTAAACCAGCCTATGACGATCGTCAGCCCCGTAAATGCCCAGACTTCCATATTCTTCTTCATCTTTGATGAGATGGAAAAAAATAATAACTCCATTTAATGAATGTATTAAATGTTAAGTCAAACACAGATTTTCAAGTGGTTTTAGGCTGGTTTAGGTGATCACTTTACACGCGTATAACATTCACCAATTCTACCCATTATTGACAACCACACTACTCAAATACTTGGAAATTTATTTATATGAACCAATTTTGAAACATTATTCTTGAATCACTAAAACATCACTAGAGACATCTATTGGTGAGATGAAAAGAAGCTTTTTATTGAGCAGAAACTCTTTTATTAGTATGTGAGGTCCGAATCCTGGATTATAATCACACACATGAAAAACGCCAGAATGTTGTAATAAATTTAGTATGAGACAAGATATATGTTGCTTTGTGTGTGATTTCACAACCCTGTACATACCATGGGGTGAAGATTGAGCCTCCCGATTGGTCGAAATGCGACAGATGGTCTCCAGATACAACCAATCACAGAATGAATAGATATCATTTCATGAAATATCTGTATTTTCGGGTCAGAAATGATATTTCGTAAGTTTTTTTATTCCCATTGAAAAATATATAAGTATCTATGTATTCTATATTAAAAGTTTTGTTAAGTTTGTGGTATGGTAATATAACACTCTCCTTATCTACAACATTTTGAGTATGTCCAAATACTTTGTTAACAAATCTGGATTATCTCCAATTAATTAAAAATATGGAAGTATGGGCATTTACGGGGCTGACGACCGTCATAATCTGGTCTAAGCGATCACTTTACACACGTGTAACATTCACCAATTCTACCCATTATTGACAACCACACTACTCAAATTCTTGGAAGTTCTACATATATGAACCAATTCATATATATAGAACTATAATCCATCTATAATTATAATCCAGGATTCGGACCTCACATACTAATAAAAAAGTTTCTGCTCAATAAAAAGCTTCTTTTCATCTCACCAATAGATGTCTCTAGTGAAGTTCTAGTGATTCAAGAACAATGTTTCTAATTTGGTTCATATATATAGAACTTCTAAGAATTTGAGTAGTGTGGTTGTCAATAATGAGTGGAATTGGTGAATGTTACACGTGTGTAAAGTGATCACATACAAAAAAAAGAGTTTCTGGCTCAATAAAAAGCTTCTTTCATGTCGACAATAGATTATTTATTGGTTCGGCATTAACTTTGTGGAGTGACATGATTATTTTATCAAAATTAAACTCTTGAATATACCACTTTAATGAGTTTTATTTATATTTACGACTAGTTTCGAAAACGACAGAAGCTTTCATCTTCTAAAATTGTTTTAATTTGTACCAGGAGATGAAAACATCTGTCGAAACTAGTCGTAAATATAAATAAATCTCATTAAAGTGGTATATTCAAGAGTTTAATTTGAATAAAAAAATCACCAATAGATGTCTTCACTGAAATTAGACTGAAATTAGGAACAGGTAGATGATTTCGTGTATTTGGGTAGTATGTTTTCTAGGGATGGAAATATTGATAAAGATATAGAAAGGAGAGTGAATGCTGGGAACAAAGTGAACGGTGCACTGAAATCAGTTATAGCAAATAAAAACCTATCAGCGGAAGCTAAACTGGCAGTGCACAACGGAGTCCTGGTTACAACTCTAATGTATGGAAGTGAAACATGGAGTTGGCAAAAGAAGGATGAAAGTAGACTGAATGCAGTCGAAATGCGATCTCTCAGAAGAATGTGTAACAAAACGATGTATGATAGATGTGCGAATAGTGAAATAAGGTAGGAATGCAAAGCTGAGATAAGCATTATCGATAAAATTAAGAAAGGTGTGTTGAGATGGTTTGGACATGTAGAACGAATGAGTGAGGAAAGAATGGTAAAACAAATTTATGAGGCGAATGTTAGCGGGAAAAGAAGCAGAGAAAGACCGAGAAAAACATGGCACGATCAGGTATGCCAAATACTTGAAAGTGGTCAGGTTAGGAGTCGTAACAATCGGCGGGTATGTATGAGGAGATGCATGAACGTAGAAGAGGCGAAGAATGTTTGCAAGGACAGAGTGGTGTGGCGCTCTATTCTCTCTGCCTACCCCTGCGGAGAAGCGGCGTGATGGTTAGTTAGTTAGTTTAGGTGAATGTTACACGTTAAACCAGCGTATGACGGTCGTAAGCCCCGTAAATGCCCAGACTGCCATATTCTTCTTCATCTATATGAATATATGAAATAAACACACCTATTTCTTGGTACGTCTTAAAACCATGTGTATTATGAATACCTTTAAATGGACCCAATTATGTGCATTGTGCCGGAAGAGATGACATACGCGGTTTTGTCAACAGCCGCACGCGTCGGGGGCGTTCCGGCAGAGCGTGGTATGTCCCACATTACCCAATAAATGTATGTACACAAGAAATAATGTTTCTTTTCAAGTTTACAGCAAGAAAGTGTCATTTGTCACAATGGGGGGGTAAATATTAGCGCAAGGAGCAGATGTCGCGTTAGGTCATTTTATCAATAACAGTTTATTAATTTTTATTTATTTTTATTTTTAAATTATTTTATTTATTTAGTACGCCTCCGTAGTGTAATGGTGCTGGAGGTCCCGGGCTCGATTCCCAGGGAGGGTCAAATAAATATAACGGTCACTCCTTTCAAGAACGTCATAAATCAAAAAACTTGATTTTTCAGGAGAACGTTTTTAAAGTTTAAAAATATAATACTATGTATTAAAAATAAATATCGAGCCACTTATTGAACTTTTTACTGTGCAACAGATCTTTTTAGGTAAAACCTCAAGGTTTTTCTCCATTTGAAAAATATTTAGTTTATTAAAAAAAAAATTAAACAATACCTTTTCTTCAAAATGCAAAAACAACACTTTCTGCCCTGTAGCGGGTAAATATTAAGTTGAAAGTGTACCTTTTTTGCTGGGATATAGCACATTTTCTGGGCATTCCGAAAACATGCACAACTGAAAATTTGCAATTTTTGATTTATGACGTTCTTAAAAGGATTGAGCGATAAGTGTTTTTTCACTCTAATATATATTCAATATTACCCTGGACTGGTACCTGACCTACCCTATGAGGCGAATGTAGTTGCAAAAATAGCAGAGGAAGACCGAAAAAAACTTGGCCAGGTCAGGTATGCCAAATACTTGAAAGTGGTCAGGTTAGGAGTCGAAATAATAGGCGGGTTAAAATTCTAGGCAAAAATCTCGCTAGAGGCATGAGTTTATACACTTCATTGATTCTAAGTTAGCAGTGAAGTTACTTAGGTGTACGATTTTGTAGGAAATGGAAAGAAGGGGATGAGGCCTATATCCAGCAGTGGAGGTCAGAGGGCTCATAAAGAAGAAGAAGAAGATGTATGAGGAAATGCATGAACCCGGAAGAGGCGATTTTTTTGCAAAGACAGAGTGGTGTAGTGTATTCTATTCTCTCTGCCTGCCCCTGCGGGGAAGCAGCGTGATGGTTAATTAGTTAGTGTCAGAATTAGTTTGAAAAACCGTCCCGCTGAGTACCTCCTTGGAGCATTTGAATGGGCTCGTAGCTGTGAACATGTGACGTCACGCGTCACCCCTCCTCTAGGCTGGGGCCGGTAGGGGGGCAGGGGGGGGTACTCCAGCGCTCCGCGATGCCGGATCGATAGGGAGGACGAGGCGTCTGCACCCAGCCGAGTCAGGGGTGCTCAATGCGATATGCGGGAGTGTAGCGTGAAGGATGAAAGTGGGCTGAATGCATCTGAGCTAGGTTGTGACTGCAACACTCGAAATTGAGACCGTTCTGATCTACATTGTGACTGTTACACTCTATATTGATACCGTTCTAAGCTACATTGTGACTGTTACACTCTATATTGATACCATTTTAAGCCACAGTGTGACGGTTACACTCTAAATAAAAACCGTTCTAAGCTACATTGTGACTGTTACACTCTGGATTGAGACGATCCAAGATTCTGTTGCATCTAACTGTATTTTGCCATTTATTATTTTAGGATTTTGAACCCCTGGCTACGACCCCGTCGCGAATAGAATCTGAGAGATGAGACCGCAGAACGCGGAAGAATAGATACAGAGAAGGCAACAGATGTTCGTAATGTCATATCTTTACACGGCATTGTGCTAATACAAATAACGAGAACCCCAACATGCGTACACGACTCATAAATCTCGCTACGTTCTTCGAGACACCCGACGTAAATTGAATTTTACGAAAATCGGACTGGGGGACTCTAAAACATGCGTATTTTTATATTTTTATTTAAAAATACATCTATATATATTTATATATTAGTTGCCTTAGAAAATTCTCTTTGCAAAAATGTATAAGGTTTCGTAGAATTTTTAGTTTATATGCCTTAAAAATGATTGTGGATGTGTATAGTTCATAAAAAAATAATAAAGTTTTTTATCATATTATTTTTTGACATCTTAACATAGATGAAGATGAAAATGACTGATTTAAGTGATCACTTTACACACGTGTTACATTCACTGATTCTATCCATGATTGACAATTCCACCACTCAAAGCAAGCATTTTGAAAGAAATGATAAGATGGTTGTTACCCTGCTCTAGGCACTGCTGTAGTAACTGCTGAAATGTGAATGCTCAGATGGTCAGCTGGAGTGTCCCTTAGAGAAAAAATAAAGAGTTCACGCATTCGTGGAAGCCTGGCTGTAACAGGCATCAATAGTAAGGTAGAGGAAAGGCAATTGGAGGTGGTATGGGCACATAGGACGCAGAGAATCTGATCATATTGTGAACCAGGCAATCGCCATGGATCTTCCTCGAAAGACATCTAGAGGAAGACCAGAAATTCATGGATGCTGCAGAGAGATAACATGATTCGAAGGCATGGCCTAGGTGACGTTGTCCATGACAGAAGGTCCTACAGCTTGAGGACGAGGAGAGCTGACCCCAGCAGTCTACAAAGACCATAAGACCATAGTTGGGATGTAGCCAGGAAGAAGAAGATAATATCACAGGTCTTGCCAGCTGTAGGATAATTTTTTATGTGCTTTAAATTATATACAAACCGAGTAAAGTTGTTCCTAATGGGTCTTTTTTTTCTTCCTGCCTCCTTCCAAACTTATAGTCTTTAAATACTGTTTGAATCAGTTCTCTTCATCCATAGATTCTCTGCGTCCTATGTGCCCATACCACCTCCAATTGCCTTTCCTCTACCTTACTATTGATGCCTGTTACAGGCAGGCTTCCACGAATGCGTGAACTTTTTATTTTGTCTCTAAAGGACACTCCAGCAGACTATCTAAAAATCTAAGCAGTTTTTAGTTGCCTTGAGTAGTAGGGTAGCAACCATCTAAGCATTTCTTGCAAATTTTAAATATGTTACTGTTTATCTTTATCAATCTTTCCATCTCTAGAATACATACATCCTACATATAGGTAGTATGTGAAATAATGCTGATAAGGAAATTTAATATTTTGGGGGAAATCGAGAAAGATCCATTTCTATTGCCTGGTTTACGACATGCTCGGGTTCTATGCGTCCTATATGCCCTACCATCTCAAGACCTCTGATATTATACGACATAAATTTAATTCCCAGCATCCTTATCTGGGTACATTTATAGGACGAAGGACTCCACTTAATACCTCCTTTATTACAGGTAGATCTACCTAAAAAACGCTACCAATACATGTCACAATAAACGAATTAGGTACTCCTTTCCGGGCGGTTCCTCTGAGCATAGCCGCCCTTAAGATGAAAATCAGATTACCAACACAAAAAAACATAAACCATGTATACCAAAACCTTTAAAAAAATTCAACCTACCCAACTTTCATTTTATTCCTTTTTATATATATGTAAGCTATTATAAAAGGTAGAAAAATGAAGGATTTATCCACGTATCACTCAAAGATCCATTTTATTCTAATAATGTTCCTATGTCTTATAACTAATTGTAGAAACAGAATTATAATAATTTAAAGTCCTCCAATTTCATTCTAAAATAGGGACCTTTTTCTAACGTTAAATACTACAATACAGTGAATACGCGCGGAGCAGGTTACTCGTGAAACTATGCAATAAATTAGAGTACAATATTATCTGTGTTCCTATGTCTTATAACTATTGTAGAAACAGAATTATAATCATTTAAAGTCCTCCAATTTCACTCTAAAATAGGGACCTTTTTCTAACGTTAAATACTACAATACAGTGAATACGCGCGGAGCAGGTTACTCGTGAAACTATGCAATAAATTAGAGTACAATATTATCTGTGTTCCTATGTCTTATAACTATTGTAGAAACAGAATTATAATCATTTAAAGTCCTCCAATTTCACTCTAAAATAGGGACCTTTTTCTAACGTTAAATACTACAATACAGTGAATACGCGCGGAGCAGGTTACTCGTGAAACTATGCAATAAATTAGAGTACAATATTATCTGTGTTCCTATGTCTTATAACTATTGTAGAAACAGAATTATAATCATTTAAAGTCTCCAATTTCACTGTATACAGCCTGACTTGTGCAGTATAGACACAGCACTGTAATACAAGCATTAGAGTCTAGGCAATCTGAGGGTTGATCTTTATACTTGATCGTTGGGTCATTACACTAAATGGCCTCTTCTATTGTTCTATCAGCGTCTAATATTTCATCCCTCGGGATAATATTGAGGATGCATTATCCCCTTGTACTGCATAATGTCCCAATGCTCCTAGAACAACACGTCACGCTAATCACTGCGTTCAGCTGACACTATCGTCATCTTGAAAAACGACGTCATTGTTTGATAGCGATGGGACAATCGATATCCTTCGTTTTTGGATTCTTATAACTATTGTAAAATCAGAATCATGACGTCTTTAAATTTCACTTTCAAATCGAGACCTATTTCTAATATTGAAACCTACTACTGGTGCTTCTAACCATCACACTACTTCTCTGCAGGAGTAAGCAGAGAGAATAGAACGCCATTCCAAATCTCTCCTTACATTATTCGTCACTTACTCAATTACGCGTCTACTCATAGATTCCAATTTCTATTTAATTCAACATCAAAAAAAATTATATATACATAACAAACAATATTCAAGGCGTATATATTAAAAGTAAGAAAGAAGACTTAAAGGTGTAGAAGAATCCCTTATGGAATACCCCCTCAGGCACATGGAACAGGTATTGTTCAGCATATCTTCCTACAGGCATAACCATTGGCAGGTTGCTCCTGTATATAGGAATGGGAAACAATCTATGCCGACGCTGTCTTAGGTAACTATCGGGAACATACAGACCGATGCTCCGGATAATTTCAGGATTATCCATCATACCGCGCAACAATGGATACAAATGGTTCATCAAATACACATTCCTTCTAGTCTCTAGACTGTTGTAGCCGAGCATACCCTGGAGGAACTGGGTCGGGTAGAGCCGAGGATGATAGCCGTACTCTCTCATGTAGAGATACCTCAGAAACTCCTTGTGGACTTTCTCTACCATAAGAGAGTACTTAAGCTCGTGTGGCCCCCAAATCATGGAGCCACTCTCGAGTCCACTTCTATTGACCTGGCCACTCCCAAGTATTTGAGATACTTGATCATGCCATGTTTTCGTCTGTGTTCCTCTGTTCCTTTTTCCATATACTCTGCTTCAATTGGCAACCTTATTCGCCTTATAAATTTGTTTTACTTTTATTTCCTCACTCATTAGTTCCACATGCCCAAACCATCTCAACACACCTTCCTTAGTCTGCTGGATAATGATCATCTCAGCCTTGCACCCTTTCCTTATATCACCATTGGAACATCTACCATACATGGTCTTGCCACACTGAGAGATGGCATCCCGACTGCATCCAGTCTACTCTCATCCTTCCCAAACCATCCCAAGCCGCCTTCCTTAGTTTGCTGGATAGTGCTCATCTCAGCCTTGCACCCTTTCCTTATATCACCATCGGAACATCTACCATACATGGTCTTGCCGCACTGAGAGATGGCATCCCGACTGCATCCAGTCTACTCTCATCCTTCCCAAACCATCCCAAGCCGCCTTCCTTAGTTTGCTGGATAGTGCTCATCTCAGCCTTGCACCCTTTCCTTATATCATCATTGGAACATCTACCATACATGGTCTTGCCGCACTGAGAGATGGCATCCCGACTGCATCCAGTCTACTCTCATCCTTCCCAAACCATCCCAAGCCGCCTTCCTTAGTTTGCTGGATAGTGCTCATCTCAGCCTTGCACCATTTCCTTGTATCATCATTGGAACATCTACCATACATGGAGAGATAGCATTCCGACTGCATTCAGTCTACTTTCATCCTTCTTTTGCCAACTCCACGCTTCGCTTCCATGCATTAGAACCACGCTCAAATATTTTAAATATTTGATCATACCATGTTTTCCTTTGTCTTCCTCTGTTCCTTTTATCAAAATACATTCGCCTCATAAATTTGTTTAACCGTTCTTTCCTCACTTATTCGTTCCACATGTCCAAACCATCTCAACACACCTTTCTTAATTTGACTATTTGATAAAGAAAATTTATATTATATGATAAAAACATGTAATGAAATTTTATTGTATAGTTATTCTTTTACTATATTAGATTAAAACCAATATTTTTAGCTTTTCCACTTTATTTTTTATTTGACCAGCGACCGGGTTTCGTCGTTACCGACATCATCAGACTGGTATATACTTTTATGTACTCGTACATGACAGTTTATTTTTATTTTTAGATTAATAATAAAACCCTTATCCGCACCCCAATGGTGCATAGGGCACTGCTTCATATAAATGCAGTGTTATCTTGATCGTTTTTACACATGAAGGAAAGGTGATCAGCCCTCCGCTTAAGGTACCAGTCCAGGGTAATATTGAATAAATATAATAGTGAAAAAATCACTTTTATTTCTTTGGCCCCCCTTGAGAATCGACCCCGGGACCTCCAGAACGGTAGCCGAGCGTGCTGACCATTACATTACGGAGGTGGTAATATTTTAATAAAATATTTTTATATCATGTAATTTTTGTTAAATATTCTGTTGGTTTTCCAAAAAAAAATAATAATAATAATAATAAAAAAAGATAAATAATGCTTATCTCTCAGCCTTGCATATTTTCCTCATTTGACAACTCGACAATCCATCATACATGGTTTTGCCGCACATTCGTCTGAGGGATCACATTCTTTAAGTCTACTTTCATCCTTCTAAAACACACTGCCGCTTATAAATTGAAATGGGATATTCGTTCGCTATATTATAAGCCAAGAAAATATTTATTTATTGATTTTTTGTTTCCATTTCGGTAACAATGACATTCTATCCGCGCTTCTAACCTACCGTGGGATATCATTATGCAAATGGTCGGTATAAATTCACCTTCCGAAATGTCTGTTTAGGATTGGTTCGCGAATTCCGTAATGAGTCGTGTCGAGCAAAAAAGAACCGTGTTATAGTCGACCCAGTGTAGCATGACCCATCAACAAATTATAATATAACTAACTAACTATCCAACCATAAAAAAAGAACATGAACTTTTTTCTCTCCAAATAACATATGTGTAGTCCATCTCCGTCGTGTAATGGTCATCGTGTTTAGCTACCATGCTGGAGGTCCAGGGCTCAATTCCCAGGGGGTTGAAAATAAATATTAAAGATTTTGCACTCTAATTTTTATTTTATATTACCCTGGACTGGTCCCTGAAGCGCAGGAGTGATCAAATTGCCTCCATGTTAGTAAGAATCAAGATAACACTGCGTCAATACGGTGCATTGCTTTATGCACAATATGGTGCGGATAAGGGTTGAAGAAGAAGAATATATGTGAATGACTTGATGATGATAACTGTTCTGTAAAATTCCCAAAAAAATCATCAAGATCAAGATCAACAATGCAGTGCCCTATGCACCATTGTGTGCGGAGAAGGGTTTGAAGAAGAAAATTCCCAAATAAAAATGTCTAAAAATGTCAGTCAGGCGTCGCTCGGCGCTGGGTGCGCTAAGACAAACCGATGTCTTTTGGCGTGTTTTATTTTATTATTTTTATTTTTATTAGCATCCGCGCCGTCCGCGCGGCCATCGCCTGTGTGACAGATCTCCGCAGCCTCCGCCCGATGGGCCACCCAGCGCGAGGGAGTGTGCCCGGTAACGGGCCTTTTGGTATCATACATGATACAACTAAATAAGGACATTGGTACCATACACCAAGCTAGGACAGAAAATGCTGAACCCTCTTCTAGTGGAACGGAAGGCCTGCTGATGACAGTCAGCAGTCCGGCTTCTCCTGAGGAGTGCAACGTGGTTTCCTCCCAGCAATGAGCAAATGCTGACAAGTTCCCGACTGGCCCACACTAGATTATCCCTCCTGTCTCCAACACAGATTCAAATAAAACATTATTTTAAAGTAAGATGTAACGAAAATTCGAGATTTCGTGAACCAGTATTTGGACACACTCAAAATGTTTAAGTAAATTATCTGGTCAAATTATAAGCTTAAATAATAAAAATTAAAATGGTATTTTCTGGCGTTTCTCATGTGTGTGATTGAAATCCAGGATTTGGACCTCATATACTAATATAAGAGTTTCTGCTTAGTAAAAAGCTTCTTTACATCTCACCAATAGATGTCTCTAGTGAAGTTCTAGTGATTCAAGAACAAGGTTTCTAAATTAATTCATATATATAGAACTTCCAAGAATTTGAGTAGTGTGGTTGCCAATATTGGGTAGAATTGGTGAATGTTACACGTGTGTAAAGTGATCACTTAAACCAGCCTATGAAGGCCGTCAGCCCCGTAAATGCCCATATTCTTCTTCATCTTTGATGAGATGTCCTTATGGATTTTTTACATGCCTATTTTCTGTACCTTTAATTGATTAATATATCATATTTTGCACTGTGTTTTCTTATTAGTTTTTCAGTATTGTTTACCTTAATCCTATGTCAAGAAATGCGTTATGTAAATTCTAATTCTTCTCTGTCTTAGTCTTCAGTACTGAGGGTTGTGACCCTTGTGGAAGCAATGACTCTTCTCCAGTTATCCCTTGACTGCGCTGCACGTAGCTCCAACCACCGAGGTGCCTGCTGCACGGCTGTCCAAATTTAAAACACAGTAAGGGACATTTTTTTTGTGGCACGTTTTTTTTTGCATTTTTGGACTAAGAAGATTCTACTTAGTCCAAAAATGCAAAAAAAACGTACTACAAAAAATGTCCCTTACTGTGTTTTGAGTTTGGACAGCCGTGCTGCCTTAATTAATAAATGTAATATATCATAAATGTAAATTACTCATAGGAAATATTATATATATATTTGAATGTGAACAACGATTTGGACATACTCAAAACGTTGTAGATGAAAATAAATCGTCAAGAATTTTTGAAAAAATACTAAATATGGTTTTTAAAACAAGTACCTACCTGTTACTGGTCACACCGCCCTAGCCGGTAGTGTTGCCATGTACACGATTAATTACAAGCCAGGTAGGTACCAACCAGAGATTACCTTTTTACGGGCAACACGAAATGGAAGGGCCCTTTATCTCTCATTTCTTAACTGGGTCGTAAAGTACCCGAAGGGGAAAGCGGAGGCAGGGTCTTTTGTCTTCCGTCAGCTCCTTAGGACGCCATTTTGTTGTGTGTGAGTTTTTTTATTATTTTATTAATCGTCATCCTTTAAAGCAGTGTTCCGCAAAGTGTGTGCCGCGGCACACTTGTGTACCGCGGTGATAAGTTGATGTGCCGCGGTAAAAGTCACTTACCGATAAACGAGCAAGATGAATTAATGGAGCTAGAAACTGATCGGACATTAAAATTGAAAATTTTCTTTATCTAAAATCTAGCACATTTTTGGCTGCATATAAAAAAAAATATATCCACTGCTTTCAAAGTGTGCTATTGTAATTATTGTACAATTTTCCACTACATTACACGGTGCTAAAATAAAACGCGCCCAGAAAATGATATTTTCTAGCGTTTCTCATGTAGCTCACTCCTTTCAAGTACGCCATAAATCAAAAAACTTGATTTTTCAGGAGAACGTTTTTAAAGTTTAAAAATATGATACAATGTATTAAAAATATATATCAAGACACTTATTGAACTTTTTACTGTGCAACAGATCTTTTTAGGTAAAACCTGAAGGTTTTTTCTGCATTTAAAAAATATTTAGTATATTTAAAAAAATAATTAAATATTACCTTTTCTGCAAAATGCAAAAACAACACTTTCTGCCCTGAAGCGGATAAATATTAAGTTAAAAATATGCCTGTTTTGCTGGGATATAGTACATTTTCTGGGCATTCCGAAAACATGCATAATTGAAAATTGACGAATTTTGATTTATGACGTTCTTGAAAGGAGTGAGCGATGTGTGTGATTATAATCCAGGATTCGGACCTCACATACTAATAAAAGAGTTTCTGCTCAATTTTCATCTCACAAATAGATGTCTTTAGTGAAGTTCTAGTGATTCAAGAACAATGTTTCAAAATTGGTTCATATATATAAAACTTCCAAGAATTTGAGTACTGTGGTTGTTAATAATGGGTAGAATTGGTGAATGTGCCTATGACGATCGTCAGCCCCGTAAAAGTCCAGACTTCCATATTTTTCTTCATCTTTGATGAGATGTCAAAAAATAATATGAAAAATACTCCTGTAATTGGAGATAATCCAGATTTGTGAACAAGTATTTGGACACACTCAAAATGTTGTCATTATTAAATAAACTATATTTTTTTCTTTGTTGTGCGTCTAAAATTTCTTAATTTGGTAGGTGTACGTACCTTGAACAGAAAAAGTTTGAGGAACACTGCTTTAAAGAACACGACATCGAAATATTTTTAGTTTCCTTCTTGAACTAATAGACCTTTGACACTATCTGGTTTTATTGACTGCTCATTGAAGCATCACGCAATGACGGAACGTCAATTTGACGACTCGATAATATAAATGATAAAATACTAACTGACTAAACATCCGCAAGGGTAGGCTGAGAGAATAGAACGCTACACATACTTTTCGCCTCTTTTGTACTCATGCATCTCCTCAAACATACCCGCCGATTGTTCCGACTCCTGACTAAGCCAAAGCATTTGAAATAATGTCGAGCTTCCCCAGTCTTCTTCTGCTTCTATTACCATCTGTCAAACCAATTGGAGATTGAATACCGAATCAAACGTCTTATTTGAAAATTCTAGCAAGGCAATTTGACAGCAGCTGTCAGTTGCGTGTCTGACAGCGAAAAGGGCGGTGAATTTGACACGTTTTTCTATGGAAAACGAGTAAATTATCGCCGATCGCGGCGATTGCGCACGCAACTTCACACCGCGCATGCGCAATGGAAGATAAAC